>NC_090284.1:10841828-11141828 GCF_037392515.1 Haliotis asinina
GAATGGAATGCCACTGATATCGGGAAATACACAACCATACATATCATTTCAGACATCTTTTTATCGTAACTTTCTGATTGTGTAAAAATGAAAATAAAGTTAAGGGGATATCATGATATGTTACAAATGGAAACAAAATGGCCTGTTGTTTGCTTCCTTTGTGGTGTATCTGGACACATAAATGTGTAAGCCTGCATTCTCAATCTCATTAAAAATTAGCTAAGTTGTAGTCATATTACTTGAATAATATGATAAAAAATAACTTTTATATTAACCTATATAAACAGCAGGATTAGACTGATTTCAAATGGTGTGTGATATGCAGAAGTATTAATGATTTATTAACTGACATTTTCCTTGATATACATAGGTTTTATCTGTGACCTCAGAGTCTTTGGGAACTTGGTGTCAAGGCTGCATATGCCTCTGGTTGACTGGTGGTGAAAGATTTAATTCATTAATGATTGTAATAAAGAGACTTCTGGTGGGTGAGAGTATTGTATGTCCACTTCAGTTAGAAGGGGAGATAAGTATAATAAGCATGAGTAGGATAAGTATAAAATGTCATTTTTTCAAAAAATTACATATCATTTCCAAATATTCAAAACTTGAAAAAGAAAAGTTATATCATCAATTCACTGGCATGACATCACTGCAGCAAAATGCCTTGAGTGTTGGAGGACAAATGTAGATACAGTGCTTTGCAGTAGTACATTTGGAGTAAAGTGAGTGAGTGAGTGAGTTTCGTTGTACACCACCTTTAGCAATATTCCAGCAATATTCCAGCAATATTGTGACAGGGCACAATAGAAATGGGCTTCACACATTTTACCCATGTGGGGAATCGAACCTGGGTTTTTGGCAACGAGCAAATGTTTTAACCAGTAGGCAGTGCTACCGCTTCTTTGGTGTATAGGGTCAGTTATAAAGTTGTTGACACACTTTCTGTCAGAAACATATGTTTTTGTGACATTTACAACATGAAACATTCAGACGATTCGTTGTCCATATCCTTAACTGTTGCTTGTCATGAGATGAGCTTTTTCCATTGTTCTCAGTGTTACTCTTTGTTAGTGGCTGTCCATTTTCCAGTGTGAAATAGGTGTAAGCAACTAGTATTGCATATTCAGCCTGTAGACATGTTCATATTTCACTAGATAGTTACCTAAGTGCACCTTCAATAATAATGCTTATCTTTTGTAGAATCAAAGGATCTGACGCATCATGGGAAAACAACAATGAGCCACCATCTTGGGTAAGTCCTTATATTAGTAGCTAGGATGATATCAAATTATTTGATGATGTGAAGTACTATAATTTAGAAAGGCTCTAAACATTTTGTCTTTGTGAAAACAGGGCGGTGGGGTGGTGAAAGTAAGGAAAAAAGGCAAGAAACTTGTGTGTGGTTCGATAGGCCTTGTTCATTGGGTGGTTATCAGAATATACGGTTTGAAGACAGGCATCAAAACATGGACCTTGTAGCTTCACCATTTTTCACTGGCCAAGAGAGGTAACTCCTATATACTCTTCTATACATTCAACCACAAAAAAATATCAGCAAATATACTTCCCAACAGTAGACTAGTGGTTAAAGCATTCACTTGTCAAGCCAAAAACCTTGGTACAGTTCATGGGCACAATGTGTGAAGCCCATTTATGGTGTCTTTCGCTGTGATGTTGCTGGAATATTGCTAAAATCGTAGTACTTAGAACTAAAATCACTCATTCAATCACTCTGTGAAAACTGTTGTCACAAGTAAGACAATTTGTATGATCTGTGGTAGTTTTGAAAAAATGCATTGCAGAATCTATCAATCCAACGGATGGCTATTTTTGTCTATTCTTCTGTATAGTGTGTGGATTTTTCTGATGATGAAGATGAGAAGAGGATGAAAGCCAAGAATCGGAACAAAACAGCTCCTGAAGAGAGCAATGCTGATGACCAGTTGGCCAAAAAGCCTCGTAACAACAGGAAGAAGAAGATGAGGTAACTATAAAGGACATTGCTGGCAGATGAAGTATTAGAGATGAACAATTTGTTTGTCCTTTTCTGGCTGGAGTGAGTGGGGTAGTCTAGTGGTTAAAGTGTTTCCTCATCACATTTAAGGCCAGGGTTCAATACTCCACATAGGTACAGTATGTGAACCATTTCTGGGTTTTAGACACAATATCATGCTTTTTCGACATATTTTGGCCTATATCTTATATTTTCAAATCATCATTATGCTATCATGAACTGCATATACTCCTATCACTTGAATAATCTGACCAGAGTAATTCTCCACATGCCGTCATGTAAAAATCCAAATAATTCGGCTAGAACTGACATGACATCTGCTAACCCCGTTCACTGTTCAAAGCAGCCATGCTGGTAGAATGTGGAACTTGTAATTATGCTTATAATTAACTTGAAATAAGTACTGCAACTGATGAACTCATATTGTTTCATTACTTACGTCTCTTGTAGTGTAGTTCCTTTCAGGTTGTACATTCTTCATACCTCAACTACCAACATATACTGCTCATGGTGTCACTGTATGCTCTTGATAAAGTAGAGCTTAAAGGCACAATATCACCCCACATTTCTCTTTTAAGTACATAATGCATTTCTATCAATAATACTATCAGTCTTCAGCTTTGGGAAACTAACATATAACTTATTCAAGAAAAGTTGCATATTGAGATTATATTAAACTAAAAAGTTCAAATGAATTAATGTAATGCTGCATAATATAATCTCTTGTGTCATGTATTGGTGGGAACATTAGTGAACCCCAGAGAGTTATGTTCTTCAGGGCACTCTGTATAAATATTCCATGCTCAAAGGAAGCTCAAGTGAGGGATTATTCCCAAATGGTATTCTTAAGTCAGAAGCATTTATGTTTGTTTTATGTTTCAGGGGCGAAGGTGGAAATGGAACCAATCAAGGTAACCACAATAACAAATTTATCTTTGTCATACGTCTGTTTAAATAAGACTATAAAAGTAGATGTCTTATTGCCATTGGTCACGATGTATGGTAATTTGTTTTGTGTCTGACATGATATTGGAGTATAAATTACACAATGTTTCTGTTGAACAGATTCCATTCGTGGACATTCCAAGATGTCGAGTCAGAGGGGAGGCCGTGGAGGACATAGTTGGCCACCGAAGCAGACGGAGACCTGGCCTCCTAATGAGAGCAGTAATTGGCCACCAAAACCACAGGAAATATCAATGTCTTCTCAGAATGATGAATGGCAGCCACAGATGGTACCGTACGGGCCAAGAGGTCATGCTTCTCGACCTTTCATTTCACCACCCAATTTTCGGGGAGGCAGAGGGAATAACAGACTGTCTGGTGGACCTCATTTTCCTGCTCAGTTCCAGAATCAACCAAGGGGACCTCCTTTTGGTGGTCATCAAGGTCAGCACAAAGACCACCAAGGTCATCTGTCAAATCATGGTTTCCAAAGCCAGAACTTCAGAGGTGGTCCATTTCATGGTCATGCAGATGGTTTCTCTCAAGGACATAGTGGGTTTAATAATCCTATAGTTGATACAAGACTGATGCAGAACTCGGATCATGGTGAAGGGCCATTCACCATGATCAGACCACCAAACTCAAGGTCAACATTTGGAGGACAACCACAGTTTACTGCTGGTCCGGTGGGTGGTGGCTATCCCCAGAGGCCTTCAGGGCCAGGAGTTACAAGGTTCAGTGGTGTACCCCCAGGGAGGTGGTAGGGATGGTCTAGAGAACTGCAGTGGGTGCCTTCAAGGGGTGAGCATGAGCACCTTGGGCACCCCTGGGCAGGTGGTAGAACTAGTAGGATGAATGACTGTTGTACTATCAGCGGCGATCAGATCAAGAAGTCAGCATTGCAAGAATCACTTCTCAATGGAACTATCATGGTCATAATTTGTAGACCCTGAAGAAACAGACCAATGTCTCAGTGTCTGGTAAAACTGATTCCTTGTTTACCGATGAATATCACATACATTGCTCATGGCTTCCGAATAATGATATTTTTTTGGTTTCCTTATGGTTCTATATACAAATATTACAATATTTACGAAGTATGAACATTGCTGATGAGGTTGTCGCATGCAGTTATAGAGCTTTTTTCTGTTTCAGTTCTTTCTTGATGTTGATGACCAATTTTGTTTATGCTTATATATATGCTTTGATATGGGTTTAAGGTTTAATCATATTAAACAATTGAGACACAAGCAGGGCCATTTTTCTGCTTTTGAATTTCATCAAAATATAATTTTGGCCCATGGGGATATATTGTGTGCATCAGTGCATCTTTATCCCTGTATGTCTAGACCTAGAGAATAATGTGGAGATGAAAACCTGCATCTTGTTGCTTTGAACATTTCTCTGTTTTCACATGCAGTTTTGTTGTGTGTTTTTTGTCCCGATATAACAAAGTTTAAGTTTAGGTTTAATGTTTCTGATCATAGACTGAAATGCCAGATATTGATTTGAAATTGAGTTCAGGAAAAATCATAGTAGGAAAACAAGACAGAGCTGGTACATGTGGTTTATTAACATCTGAAAATGCAAAATAACCCATTAACCTAGTGTATTCTTTGTATGTGTTTCACAAGAGAAATTATATATCAAACTGAATTTACATTTGTCACAATGAACAGTTGTCCTACTGTCCATGTCACTAATACATGAATGTTCACAGCACCAACTATTTTAGGCTGCGCCAATAGTCATCTCAGTGTTTCAGTTTAAACCTGTTGAACTGAGTATTGAGGATAGTAGTTTGATGTTTTTAACTCTCTTTTAAGAAAACACACTTAGAGTAAAGAAAATCTAGTGGACATGGCAATTTCCATCCAGGCTGTTAGCTTTCATTGGGATAGGTATAGAAGTAAACATTACATGCAACAAGTATAGGCCTATCTTTTTAAACATCAATGCAAGGACAGGTAAAACCATTGTTTTATTATGTACTTCAATGAATCTTTGGTTGAACTGAGTATGTAGGTTTTAGAGCTTTATAGCTTGTGCTTCCCAAAATTGGATGTATGCATGCCATTAAAGAATGTGTTTGGTAGGTATCCAATATTTTGTAGATGTACCATATATCTTTATTCATTTCCAAGGTCAAGTAAGACTTGCATGCTAGTTACAAAAGTTGAAAAAGATTAGGTGGTTTAATTTGGCTGAGCCTCATGCCAGTTCAAACGGGGAGTTTCTGGGAGCAAAACTGTGCCAGTAGATACGTATATACGTTGCTGTTGATGAAATCGGTATACAAACGTATGTTTGAACACAACTCCCATTTAGATCAGAGGTAATCACGAGCTAACTCAATGTACATATTGACAAGATACTATATACTTTCATAAACATGCACAATGGCCAATGAAAAACCGTATTGTCGGATATTAATTAACGTTATACACAGGCATCAGTCTGTCCTGTGTACAAATGGAAACTACACAACATGTGTTGACATTCTTCAAAGTTATGATAATGGAAGTGAAATGATTTCTGAAAGAAGGAAAGAAAAACATTGATTTTGGAACTTCTGGTTTGATCTTTGGAGGTCTCCAGTCTTTAGTTTTGCCGGCAATCGAGTTGACATCTCGGGTGAGACCTGTTTCCATGCAGTCTGTTACTGTTTCGTTCGGATTACTATGGAAGTACCAATTACACTCAAAGCATGGGTCAATCCCTGCAAACGGCCTGGTAAGGGCAAGAGTGAGTGAGTGAGTTTAGTTTTACGCCGCACTCAGCAATATTACAGCTATATGGCGGCGGTCTGTAAATAATCGAGTCTGGACCAGACAATCCAGTGATCAACAACATGAGCATCGATCTGCGCAATTGGGAACCGATGACATGCGTCAACCAAGTCAGCGAGCCTGACCACCCGATCCCGTTAGTCGCCTCTTACGACAAGCTGAGTCGCCTTTTATGGCAAGCATGGGTTGCTGAAGGCCTATTCTACCCCGGGACCTTCACGGGTCGGTAAGGGCAAGAAAAGCCCTTGTTTATATGTTACGCTGATAAACAGCGACCGAATATTTCTAGCTCAGTCCCATTTGAAAACAAACACACACCTGCATGGTCGAAGGGTCATCTTGAATCATGTAGCGCCAGTACCTACGAATGACCTCCACTATCAGCATTCAGTTATATACTGATAACTAACACAAACGATGCATCAACTTTACCTACAACTGTATCTGCCTATAGCTATTTCCAACATAGAGTAAGACTCGCACGCTGGTTACAAAGGTTGAAAAAGATTAGGTGGTTTCAATTGGCTGCGCGTCACGCCAGTCCAAACGGGGAGCTTCTGGGAGCAAAACTGTGCCAGTAGATACGTATACATTCCTGTTGAAATAGGTACACAAACGTATGTTTGTACCCAACACCCAGTTAGATTGGAGGGTAATCACGAGCTTTTAAAAATAACATTAATCTGTGTTCCGCGGTCGCCCGTTGACAGTCCAGAGGGACAAGGAACATAATATGATAAAAAAGCTAATGCAATGAACTTATTCACTAGATACTAATACTTCCATATACATGTACAATGGCCAACAATTTGCCAAGGACACCTTTGATGACAAAAACCCCCGTGTCCGATGTTAATTAACGTCATACACAGGCATCAGTCTGTCCTGTGTACAGATGGAAACTACACATGTGTTGACATTCTTCAAAGTTATGATAATGGAAGTGAAATGATTTCTGAAAGAAGGAAAGAAAAACAGGACTGCTTTCTTTGTGTCAAATGCTCATCCCGATCTAGTCATTACCTGCTCTTGTGGGAGCTCCCTGAAGTGACCCATCGGCCCACAAGCATGCCGGTCGTCCCCACTGAACGCAGACGCATTGTCTCTGACGTCAGCCCATTGTTGATGAACTTTGTCTATGATGTCAGCAGAGGTTGGATCACAATGAGTAGTGACGTTGTCTTTGACGTCAGTTCATTGTTGATGTAATTCGTCTGTGATGTCAGAAGAGTAGGGAACACACCGAACAGTGACGTTGCCTCATTGTCGACGTCACTGATACCTGTATGGTAAACGCAGGAATCTGAGGTCATTTTGGAACTTCTGGTTTGATCTTTGGAGGTCTGCAGTCTTTAGTTTTGCCGGCAATCGAGTTGACATCTCGGATGAGGCCTGTTTCCATGCAGTCTGTTACTGTTTCGTTCGGATTACTATGGAAGTACCAATTACACTCAAAGCATGAGTCATTCCCTGCAAACGGCCTGGCAGGGGCAAGAAAAGCGCTTGTTTATATGTTACGTTGATAAACAGCGACCGAATATTTCTAGCTCAGTCCCATTTGAAAAAAAACCCCACACACCTGCATGGTCGAAGGGTCATCTTGAATCATGTAGCGCCAGTAACTACGAATGGCCTCCACTATCAGCATTCAGTTATATACTGATAACTAACACAAACGATGCATCAACTTTACCTACAAATGTATCTGCCTATAGCTATTTCCAACATAGAGTAAGACTCGCACGCTGGTTACAAAGGTTGAAAAAGATTAGGTGGTTTCAATTGGCTGAGCGTCACGCCAGTCCAAACGGGGAGCTTGTGGGAGCAAAACTGTGCCAGTAGATACGTACACGTTCCTGTTGAAATCGGCACATAATCTCATGTTTGAACGCAACACCCATTTAGGTCAGGGGGTAATCACAAGCATGCCGGTCGTCCTCACTGAACGCAGACGCATTGTCTCTGACGTCAGCCCATTGTTGATGAACTTTGTCTATGATGTCAGCAGAGGTTGGATCACAATGAGTAGTGACGTTGTCTTTGACGTCAGTTCATTGTTGATGTAATTCGTCTGTGATGTCAGAAGAGTAGGGAACACACCGAACAGTGACGTTGCCTCATTGTCGACGTCATTGATACCTGTATTGTACGCGCAGCGATCTGAGGTCATTTTGGAACTTCTGGTTTGATCTTTGGAGGTCTCCAGTCTTTAGTTTTGCCGGCAATCGAGTTGACATCTCGGGTGAGGTATTGTTTCGTTCGGATTACTATGGAAGTACCAATTACACTCAAAGCATGAGTCATTCCCTGCAAACGGCCTGGCAGGGGCAAGAAAAGCGCTTGTTTATATGTTACGTTGATAAACAGCGACCGAATATTTCTAGCTCAGTCCCATTTGAAAAAAAACCCACACACCTGCATGGTCGAAGGGTCATCTTGAATCATGTAGCGCCAGTAACTACGAATGGCCTCCACTAACTATCAGCATTCAGTTATATACTGATAACTAACACAAACGATGCATCAACTTTACCTACAAATGTATCTGCCTATAGCTATTTCCAACATAAGGTAAGACTCGCACGCTAGTTACAAAGGTTGAAAAAGATTAGGTGGTTTCAATTGGCTGAGCGTCACGCCAGTCCAAACGGGGAGCTTGTGGGAGCAAAACTGTGCCAGTAGATATGTATACGTTCCTGTTGAAATCGGCACATAATCGCATGTTTGAACGCAACACCCATTTAGGTCAGAGGGTAATCAGGAGTTATGAAAAAGGACATTAGTCTGTTTTCCGCGGTCGCCCGTTGACAATCCTGAGTGAAAAGTAACATCAACATGATAAAAGTTTCACACAGTGAACATATTCACAAGACACTATGTGTTTCCATACATGTACATGCACAATGGCCAATAATTTGCCAAGCACACGTTTGATGAAAAACAACCCCCGTAAGTGTCAGATGTTAATTAACGTCATACACAGGTATCAGTCTGTCCTGTGTACAGATGGAACTACATGACATGTTGACATTCTTCAAAGTAATGATAATGGAAGTGAAATGATTTCCGAAAGAATGAAAGAAAAACAGGACCACTTTTTTATGCCGAATGCTCATCCCGATCTAGTCATTACCTGCTCTTGTGGGAGCTCCCGGAAGGAACCCATCGACCCACAAGCATGCCGGTCGTCCTCACTGAACGCAGACGCATTGTCTCTGACGTCAGCCCATTGTTGATGAATTTTGTCTATGATGTCAGCAGAGGTTGGATCACAATGAGTAGTGACGTTGTCTTTGACGCCAGTTCATTGTTGATGTAATTCGTCTGTGATGTCAGAAGAGTAGGGAACACACCGAACAGTGACGTTGCCTCATTGTCGACGTCACTGATACCTGTATGGTAAACGCAGCGATCTGAGGTCATTTTGGAACTTCTGGTTTGATCTTTGGAGGTCTGCAGTCTTTAGTTTTGCCGGCAATCGAGTTGACATCTCGGGTGAGGCCTGTTTCCATGCAGTCTGTTGCTGTTTCGTTCGGATTACTATGGAAGTACCAATTACACTCAAAGCATGAGTCATTCCCTGCAAACGGCCTGGCAAGGGCAAGAAAAGCGCTTGTTTATATGTTACGTTGATAAACAGCGACCGAATATTTCTAGCTCAGTCCCATTTGAAAAAAAACCCACACACCTGCATGGTCGAAGGGTCATCTTGAATCATGTAGCGCCAGTAACTACGAATGGCCTCCATTAACTATCAGCATTCAGTTATATACTGATAACTAACACAAACGATGCATCAACTTTACCTACAAATGTATCTGCCTATAGCTATTTCCAACATAGAGTAAGACTCACACGCTAGTTACAAAGGTTGAAAAAGATTAGGTGGTTTCAATTGGCTGAGCGTCACGCCAGTCCAAACGGGGAGCTTGTGGGAGCAAAACTGTGCCAGTAGATACGTATACATTCCTGTTGAAATAGGTACACAAACGTATGTTTGTACACAACACCCAGTTAGATTGGAGGGTAATCACGAGTTTTTAAAAATAACATTAATCTGTGTTCTGCGGTCGCCCCTTGAAAAGTCCAGAGGGAAAAGGAACATAACAATATGATAAAAAAGCTAATGCAATGAGCTTATTCACTAGATACTAATACTTCCATATAGATGCACAATGGCCAACAATTTGCCAAGGACACGTTTGATGAAAAAATAACCCGTGTCAGATGTTAATTAACGTTATACACAGGCATCAGTCTGTCCTGTGTACAGATGGAACTACATGA
The DNA here is from genome assembly GCF_037392515.1 of Haliotis asinina. Taxonomy (NCBI): domain Eukaryota; kingdom Metazoa; phylum Mollusca; class Gastropoda; order Lepetellida; family Haliotidae; genus Haliotis; species Haliotis asinina. The sequence goes on from NC_090284.1 coordinate 10,851,867, forward strand.
CATGTGTTGACATTCTTCAAAGTTATGATAATGGAAGTGAAATGATTTCTGAAAGAAGGAAAGAAAGACAGGGCTGCTTTCTTTGTGCCGAATGCTCATCCCGATCTAGTCATTACATGCTCTTGTGGGAGCTCCCTGAAGTGGCCCATCGGCCCACAAGCATGCCGGTCGTCCCCACTGAACGCAGACGCATTGTCTCTGACGTCAGCCCATTGTTGATGAACTTTGTCTATGATGTCAGCAGAGGTTGGATCACAATGAGTAGTGACGTTGTCTTTGACGTCAGCTCATTGTTGATGTAATTCGTCTGTGATGTCAGAAGAGTAGGGAACACACCGAACAGTGACGTTGCCTCATTGTCGACGTCATTGATACCTGTATTGTACGCGCAGCGATCTGAGGTCATTTTGGAACTTCTGGTTTGATCTTTGGAGGTCTCCAGTCTTTAGTTTTGCCGGCAATCGAGTTGACATCTCGGGTGAGGCATTGTTTCGTTCGGATTACTATGGAAGTACCAATTACACTCAAAGCATGAGTCATTCCCTGCAAACGGCCTGGCAGGGGCAAGAAAAGCGCTTGTTTATATGTTACGTTGATAAACAGCGACCGAATATTTCTAGCTCAGTCCCATTTGAAAAAAAACCCACACACCTGCATGGTCGAAGGGTCATCTTGAATCATGTAGCGCCAGTAACTACGGATGGCCTCCACTATCAGCATTCAGTTATATACTGACAACCAACACAAACGATGCATCAACTTTACCTACAAATGTATCTGCCTATAGCTATTTCCAACATAGAGTAAGACTCGCACGCTGGTTACAAAGGTTGAAAAAGATTAGGTGGTTTCAATTGGCTGAGCGTCACGCCAGTCCAAACGGGGAGCTTGTGGGAGCAAAACTGTGCCAGTAGATACGTATACGTTCCTGTTGAAATCGGCACATAATCGCATGTTTGAACGCAACACCCATTTAGGTCAGGGGGTAATCACAAGCATGCCGGTCGTCCTCACTGAACGCAGACGCATTGTCTCTGACGTCAGCCCATTGTTGATGAACTTTGTCTATGATGTCAGCAGAGGTTGGATCACAATGAGTAGTGACGTTGTCTTTGACGTCAGTTCATTGTTGATGTAATTCGTCTGTGATGTCAGAAGAGTAGGGAACACACCGAACAGTGACGTTGCCTCATTGTCGACGTCACTGATACCTGTATTGTACGCGCAGCGATCTGAGGTCATTTTGGAACTTCTGGTTTGATCTTTGGAGGTCTGCAGTCTTTAGTTTTGCCGGCAATCGAGTTGACATCTCGGATGAGGCCTGTTTCCATGCAGTCTGTTACTGTTTCGTTCGGATTACTATGGAAGTACCAATTACACTCAAAGCATGAGTCATTCCCTGCAAACGGCCTGGCAAGGGCAAGAAAAGCGCTTGTTTATATGTTACGTTGATAAACAGCGACCGAATATTTCTAACTCAGTCCCATTTGAAAAAAAACCCACACACCTGCATGGTCGAAGGGTCATCTTGAATCATGTAGCGCCAGTAACTACGAATGGCCTCCACTATCAGCATTCAGTTATATACTGATAACTAACACAAACGATGCATCAACTTTACCTACAAATGTATCTGCCTATATAGCTATTTCCAACATAGAGTAAGACTCGCACGCAGGATACAAAGGTTGAAAAAGATTAGGTGGTTTCAATTGGCTGAGCGTCACGCCAGTCCAAACGGGGAGCTTGTGGGAGCAAAACTGTGCCAGTAGATACGTATACATTCCTGTTGAAATAGGTACACAAACGTATGTTTGTACACAACACCCAGTTAGATTGGAGGGTAATCACGAGTTTTTAAAAATAACATTAATCTGTGTTCTGCGGTCGCCCCTTGAAAAGTCCAGAGGGACAAGGAACATAATAATATGATAAAAAAGCTAATGAATGAGCTTATTCACTAGATACTAATACTTCCATAAACATGCACAATGGCCAACAATTTGCCAAGGACACATTTGATGAAAAAAACCCGTGTCAGATGTTAATTAACGTTATACACAGGCATCAGTCTGTCCTGTGTACAGATGGAACTACATGACATGTGTTGACATTCTTCAAAGTTATGATAATGGAAGTGAAATGATTTCTGAAAGAAGGAAAGAAAGACAGGGCTGCTTTCTTTGTGCCGAATGCTCATCCCGATCTAGTCATTACATGCTCTTGTGGGAGCTCCCTGAAGTGGCCCATCGGCCCACAAGCATGCCGGTCGTCCCCACTGAACGCAGACGCATTGTCTCTGACGTCAGCCCATTGTTGATGAACTTTGTCTATGATGTCAGCAGAGGTTGGATCACAATGAGTAGTGACGTTGTCTTTGACGACAGCTCATCGTTGATGTAATTCGTCTGTGATGTCAGAAGAGTAGGGAACACACCGAACAGTGACGTTGCCTCATTGTCGACGTCATTGATACCTGTATTGTACGCGCAGCGATCTGAGGTCATTTTGGAACTTCTGGTTTGATCTTTGGAGGTCTCCAGTCTTTAGTTTTGCCGGCAATCGAGTTGACATCTCGGGTGAGGCATTGTTTCGTTCGGATTACTATGGAAGTACCAATTACACTCAAAGCATGAGTCATTCCCTGCAAACGGCCTGGCAGGGGCAAGAAAAGCGCTTGTTTATATGTTACGTTGATAAACAGCGACCGAATATTTCTAGCTCAGTCCCATTTGAAAAAAAACCCACACACCTGCATGGTCGAAGGGTCATCTTGAATCATGTAGCGCCAGTAACTACGAATGACCTCCACTATCAGCATTCAGTTATATACTGATAACTAACACAAACGATGCATCAACTTTACCTACAAATGTATCTGCCTATAGCTATTTCCAACATAGAGTAAGACTCGCACGCTGGTTACAAAGGTTGAAAAAGATTAGGTGGTTTCAATTGGCTGAGCGTCACGCCAGTCGAAACGGGGAGCTTGTGGGAGCAAAACTGTGCCAGTAGATACGTATACGTTCCTGTTGAAATCGGCACATAATCGCATGTTTGAACGCAACACCCATTTAGGTCAGGGGGTAATCACAAGCATGCCGGTCGTCCTCACTGAACGCAGACGCATTGTCTCTGACGTCAGCCCATTGTTGATGAACTTTGTCTATGATGTCAGCAGAGGTTGGATCACAATGACGAGTGACGTTGTCTTTGACGTCAGTTCATTGTTGATGTAATTCGTCTGTGATGTCAGAAGAGTAGGGAACACACCGAACAGTGACGTTGCCTCATTGTCGACGTCACTGATACCTGTATGGTAAACGCTGGAATCTGAGGTCATTTTGGAACTTCTGGTTTGATCTTTGGAGGTCTGCAGTCTTTAGTTTTGCCGGCAATCGAGTTGACATCTCGGGTGAGGCCTGTTTCCATGCAGTCTGTTCCTGTTTCGTTCGGATTACTATGGAAGTACCAATTACACTCAAAGCATGAGTCATTCCCTGCAAACGGCCTGGCAAGGGCAAGAAAAGCGCTTGTTTATATGTTACGTTGATAAACAGGGACCGAATATTTCTAGCTCAGTCCCATTTGAAAAAAATCCCACACACCTGCATGGTCGAAGGGTCATCTTGAATCATGTAGCGCCAGTAACTACGAATGGCCTCCACTATCAGCATTCAGTTATATACTGATAACTAACACAAACGATGCATCAACTTTACCTACAAATGTATCTGCCTATAGCTATTTCCAACATAGAGTAAGACTCGCATGCTAGTTACACAGGTTGAAAAAGATTAGGTGGTTTCAGTTTGCAGAGCGTCCAAACGGGGAGCTTGTGGGAGCAAAACTGTGCCAGTAGATACGTATACGTTCCTGTTGAAATAGGTACACAAACGTATGTTTGTACACAACACCCAGTTAGATTGGAGGGTAATCACAAGTATTTAAAACAACAACATTAGTCTGTGTTACGCAGTCGCCCCTTGACAGTCCAGAGGGACAAGGAACACAACATCATAAAAAAGCTAATGCAATGAGCTTATTCACTAGATACTAATACTTCCATATACATGCACAATGGCCAACAATTTGCCAAGGACACATTTGATGAAAAAAAACCCGTGTCAGATGTTAATTAACGTCATACACAGGCATCAGTCTGTCCTGTGTACAGATGGAACTACATGACGTGTTGACATTCTTCAAAGTTATGATAATGGAAGTGAAATGATTTCTGAAAGAAGGAAAGAAAAAACAGGACTGTTTTCTTTGTGCCGAATGCTCATCCCGATCTAGTCATCACCTGCTCTTGTGGGAGATCCCTGAAGTGACCCATCGGCCCACAAGCATGCCGGTCGTCCTCACTGAACGCAGACGCATTGTCTCTGACGAAAGCCCATTGTTGATGAACTTTGTCTATTATGTCAGCAGAGGTTGGATCACAATGAGTAGTGACGTTGTCTTTGACGTCAGCTCATTGTTGATGTAATTCGTCTGTGATGTCAGAAGAGTAGGGAACACACCGAACAGTGACGTTGCCTCATTGTCGACGTCATTGATACCTGTATGGTAAACGCATCGATCTGAGGTCATTTTGGAACTTCTGGTTTGATCTTTGGAGGTCTGCAGTCTTTAGTTTTGCCGGCAATCGAGTTGACATCTCGGGTGAGGCCTGTTTCCATGCAGTCTGTTCCTGTTTCGTTCGGATTACTATGGAAGTACCAATTACACTCAAAGCATGAGTCATTCCCTGCAAACGGCCTGGCAAGGGCAAGAAAAGCGCTTGTTTATATGTTTCGTCGATAAACAGCGACCGAATATTTCTAGCTCAGTCCCATTTGAAAAAATACACACACTTGCATGGTCGAAGGGTCATCTTGAATATGTAGCACCAGTAACTACGAATGGCCTCCACTAACTATTAGCATTCAGTTATATACTGATAACTAGCACAAACGATGCATCAACTTTACCTACAAATGTATCTGCCTATAGCTATTTCCAACATAGAGTAAGACTCGCATGCTAGTTACACAGGTTGAAAAAGATTAGGTGGTTTCAGTTTGCAGAGCGTCCAAACGGGGAGCTTGTGGGAGCAAAACTGTGCCAGTAGATACGTATACGTTCCTGTTGAAATAGGTACACAAACGTATGTTTGTACACAACACCCAGTTAGATTGGAGGGTAATCACAAGTATTTAAAAACAACAACATTAGTCTGTGTTACGCAGTCGCCCCTTGACAGTCCAGAGGGACAAGGAACATAACATCATAAAAAAGCTAATGCAATGAGCTTATTCACTAGATACTAATACTTCCATATACATGCACAATGGCCAACAATTTGCCAAGGACACATTTGATGAAACAAAACCCGTGTCAGATGTTAATTAACGTCATACACAGGTATCAGTCTGTCCTGTGTACAGATGGAACTACATGACGTGTTGACATTCTTCAAAGTTATGATAATGGAAGTGAAATGATTTCTGAAAGAAGGAAAGAAAAAATAGGACTGCTTTCTTTGTGCCGAATGCTCATCCCGATCTAGTCATTACCTGCTCTTGTGGGAGATCCCTGAAGTGACCCATCGGCCCACAAGCATGCCGGTCGTCCTCACTGAACGCAGACGCATTGTCTCTGACGAAAGCCCATTGTTGATGAACTTTGTCTATGATGTCAGCAGAGGTTGGATCACAATGAGTAGTGACGTTGTCTTTGACGTCAGCTCATTGTTGATGTAATTCGTCTGTGATGTCAGAAGAGTAGGGAACACACCGAACAGTGACGTTGCCTCATTGTCGACGTCACTGATACCTGTATGGTAAACGCATCGATCTGAGGTCATTTTGGAACTTCTGGGTTGATCTTTGGAGGTCTGCAGTCTTTAGTTTTGCCGGCAATCGAGTTGACATCTCGGGTGAGGCCTGTTTCCATGCAGTCTGTTACTGTTTCGTTCGGATCACTATGGAACTACCAATTACACTCAAAGTATGAGTCATTCCCTGCAAACGGCCTGGCAAGGGCAAGAAAAGCGCTTGTTTATATGTTACGTTGATAAACAGCGACCGAATATTTCTAGCTCAGTCTCATTTGAAAAAAAACACACACCTGCATGGTCGAAGGGTCATCTTGAATATGTAGCACCAGTAACTACGAATGGCCTCCACTAACTATTAGCATTCAGTTATATACTGATAACTAGCACAAACGATGCATCAACTTTACCTACAAATGTATCTGCCTATAGCTATTTCCAACATAGAGTAAGACTCGCATGCTAGTTACACAGGTTGAAAAAGATTAGGTGGTTTCAGTTTGCAGAGCGTCCAAACGGGGAGCTTCTGGGAGCAAAACTGTGCCAGTAGATACGTATACGTTCCTGTTGAAATAGGTACACAAACGTATGTTTGTACACAACACCCAGTTAGATTGGAGGGTAATCACAAGTATTTAAAAACAACAACATTAGTCTGTGTTACGCAGTCGCCCCTTGACAGTCCAGAGGGACAAGGAACATAACATCATAAAAAAGCTAATGCAATGAGCTTATTCACTAGATACTAATACTTCCATATACATGCACAATGGCCAACAATTTGCCAAGGACACATTTGATGAAAAAAACCCCGTGTCAGATGTTAATTAACGTTATACACAGGTATCAGTCTGTCCTGTGTACAGATGGAACTACATGACGTGTTGACATTCTTCAAAGTTATGATAATGGAAGTGAAATGATTTCTGAAAGAAGGAAAGAAAAAACAGGACTGCTTTCTTTGTGCCGAATGCTCATCCCGATCTAGTCATTACCTGCTCTTGTGGGAGCTCCCTGAAGTGACCCATCGGCCCACAAGCATGCCGGTCGTCCTCACTGAACGCAGACGCATTGTCTCTGACGTCAGCCCATTGTTGATGAACTTTGTCTATGATGTCAGCAGAGGTTGGATCACAATGAGTAGTGACGTTGTCTTTGACGTCAGCTCATTGTTGATGTAATTCGTCTGTGATGTCAGAAGAGTAGGGAACACACCGAACAGTGACGTTGCCTCATTGTCGATGTCACTGATACCTGTATGGTAAACGCATCGATCTGAGGTCATTTTGGAACTTGTGGTTTGATCTTTGGAGGTCTCCAGTCTTTAGTTTTGCCGGCAATCGAGTTGACATCTCGGATGAGGCCTGTTTCCATGCAGTCTGTTACTGTTTCGTTCGGATTACTATGGAAGTACCAATTGCACTCAAAGCATGAGTCATTCCCTGCAAACGGCCTGGCAGGGGCAAGAAAAGCGCTTGTTTATATGTTTCGTTGATAAACAGCGACCGAATATTTCTAGCTCAGTCCCATTTGAAAAAACCCACACACCTGCATGGTCGAAGGGTCATCTTGAATCATGTAGCGCCAGTAACTATGAATGGCCTCCACTAACTATCAGCATTCAGTTATATACTGATAACTAACACAAACGGTGCATCAACTTTACCTACAAATGTATCTGCCTATAGCTATTTCCAACATAAGGTAAGACTCGCACGCTAGTTACCTAGGTTGAAAAAAATTAGGTGGTTTCAATTGGCTGAGCGTCACGCCAGTCCAAACGGGGAGCTTCTGGGAGCAAAACTGTGCCAGTAGATACGTATACGTTCCTGTTGAAATCGGCACATAGTCGCATGTTTGAACGCAACACCCATTTAGGTCAGAGGGTAATCAGGAGTTATGAAAAAGGACATTAGTCTGTTTTCCGCGGTCGCCCGTTGACAATCCTGAGTGAAAAGTAACATCAACATGATAAAAGTTTCACACAGTGAACATATTCACAAGACACTATGTGTTTCCATACATGTACATGCACAATGGCCAATTATTTGCCAAGCACACGTTTGATGAAAAACAACCCCGTAAGTGTCAGATGTTAATTAACGTTATACACAGGTATCAGTCTGTCCTGTGTACAGATGGAACTACATGACATGTTGACATTCTTCAAAGTTATGATAATGGAAGTGAAATGATTTCTGAAAGAAGGAAAGAAAAACAGGACTGCTTTCTTTGTGCCGAATGCTCATCCCGATCTAGTCATCACCTGCTCTTGTGGGAGCTCCCTGAAGTGACCCATCGGCCCACAAGCATGCCGGCCGTCCTCACTGAACGCAGACGCATTGTCTCTGAAGTCAGCCCATTGTTGATGAACTTTGTCTATGATGTCAGCAGAGGTTGGATCACAATGAGTAGTGACGTTGTCTTTGACGTCAGCTCATTGTTGATGTAATTCGTCTGTGATGTCAGAAGAGTAGGGAACACACCGAACAGTGACGTTGCCTCATTGTCGATGTCACTGATACCTGTATGGTAAACGCATCGATCTGAGGTCATTTTGGAACTTCTGGTTTGATCTTTGGAGGTCTGCAGTCTTTAGTTTTGCCGGCAATCGAGTTGACATCTCGGATGAGGCCTGTTTCCATGCAGTCTGTTACTGTTTCGTTCGGATTACTATGGAAGTACCAATTACACTCAAAGCATGAGTCATTCCCTGCAAACGGCCTGGCAGGGGCAAGAAAAGCGCTCGTTTATATGTTACGTTGACAAACAGCTACCGAATATTTCTAGCTCAGTCCCATTTGAAAAAAACCCACACACCTGCATGGTCGAAGGGTCATCTTGAATCATGTAGTGCCAGTAACTACGAATGGCCTCCACGAACTATCAGCATTCAGTTATATGATGATAACAAACACAAACGATCAACATCAACTACCTACAAATGTATCTACCTTTAGGCATTTCCAAGCTCGAGTAAGACTCGCATGCTGGTTATAGAGGTTGAGAAAGATAGGATAGGTGGTTTCAATTGGCTGAGCGTCGTTCCAGTCCAAACGGGGTTGTTCTGGGTTCAAATCTGAGTCAGTATGAAACGAGTCGACCCACAAACCTCCTCACTGGGCACAGACACATTGAGGTTGGACAACAATGAGTGGTGACATTGCAGTCAGACCACCGTCAGCAACCGTTACGGACACGACGACTTGGTGTAGCTGGTGTATGAGCTTGTCTTCTATCCACGTAGTGGCATTCACCAATGTACATCGTTAAGGCAGACTGCAGAAGGAGCTGGACGTCTATGGCAACGACGTGACTGGGAGGGACAGATGTTTACAGATGAAAGTTGGTTTAATCCCTTCAGAAACGATGGAAATATTGAACCTCTTGTAGAGGATGCGTCATGTTAAGGAGCGGCATTTGTGGCTAGGGAACATCTGGAAGGCTGGTTATCATCCGAGAAAATCCGAAAGCCCAGCGATACAGGTGTAGTAGGGCGTGGAGTCATCAAAAGATGACATCCTTACCTTGTCAACTTGCTGACGGGGTTAACCTCTTTGGTCATGTGGACACGGCGTCCGACTTCAGTTGACAAGGTCCGTCGTTCGAATCCCAGCACGGGACTTGGACATTTTGTGGCCGCTACACAGGGATGAAGTGTTGAGACCTTCTGGGTGCCGTGAAGCCGTTTTGCAGACATTTCAAGGTCTCACGCCGCCAAAATTGTTTGAGAATATCCGCATAATGTTAACGTCAGTATACTGAATTGACCAACTGGGTCGTTATTTTAGGATGTTGAAAATGTCCGCTCGTGACACCGAAGATCCGGGTTCGATGTGTGAAACCCATGTTTTGTTGTGCCCCGTCGTCCTATTGCTTGAATATTGCGAACGGTGGCGTAAAACCATACTCACGAACTTTTGGTGAAAATATACCATTTTATTAGTGGTATACAAGTTCGGTTTCACGCGAGTTAGTTCCCCTAGTAATGGCGCTTGTCATAGTCAAGTGACCTGAGTGTTGCAACAAACATTGACGTGTGTGTCATTATCTGGTCAGCGTTACTTTGATTAGGCTTGTAGCAAGTATGTCTTGGGGAGGTCCACCGCAGCAAGGATATGTAAGTACCGTAATATGTTGATGTTCTTGCTGGCAAGTTTCTTATGGTCTTGGACCTTGTCTACTCTATGAATCAAGTCAAGTGCTAGTTCAGCTAGCTAAACGTCGTGTTCTTGCCAAGGCTACTCAGCTGCTTGATTTCTGTTTACTTTACACTGTAACTGTCAAGCGAAGTTCTCAGGCTAGTTAATGGATAATAATGTCTTGGTATATATTTTCCCATTTTCCTATTTCTAACAAAAGACCTGTTTTTAAACCGTCAGATATGTCTGATAACATTTATCACGAAATCAGCTACACCCATACAAGATTCCCGCTGAGGTGTAAGAGTAAATATGAGTTTGAAAATACATTTAGTTCTGTCACATTGTAAATAAGTGTTTATCAGCACCAAGTAATTACCATGATTACTGCTGAAGACCACCATCATCCAATGTCAACAGCAACAGATTCACTTTTGTTATGTCAGTCTGATAAACTCTTTTGAAAAAGTTCATGCTCATTTGTAGCCTTACCCATGAAGGTTAGAACATTGGCCTTTAGTTGTGGACAGAGACAACTAACGAGATCAGGTGGTCAGATGTGCTGGCATTATCGGTTCCCAGTTCCAGATCGATGCTCATGCTGGTGATCACTGAATTGTCTGGTCAAGCAGAGACCATATACCGGTATATGGTCTCTGGGTCAAGACTTGATTATTTACAGACTGCTGCCAAATAGCTGAAATATTGCTACATGAGGTGTAAAACTAAACTCAATCATTCATTTGTAATTTTGAAACATTCTCGTTTTCAGTCACAGTGGAAACAGTTTAGTCTTCTGTTTTCTGTTCAAATTATGTGTTGCTTCATGTTTTAAACATGGTCTAAATAAGTGGTCAGACATATTGTTGGTTGATATGTTTGAACCTGACCAGCATATTTTTGTTAACCATGTCCCTGGCCAAGAGTGTAAATAATGCATTCATAGTTAGTTTCCCTTGGTCAGACAAACATGATTCAATTATTACCTTAAAACCATTTGTAAGAGAATCTTTCACTGCAGGGCAATGACATGAATGTGTTTGCATATGTTTTACGAACAGTTCATTTTTATTTGTATTTTGATCAAAGTATGCATTATTCAAGGGAGGCTATGGCACTGGGGCTGGATATTACCAGCAGCAACCTCAACAACGTCCGCAGTATGGCCAGCCTGGACAGTACAGTCAGTCTTATGGCCAACCTCCTCAACAGCAATATGGCCAACCACAGCAACAGTATGGTCAGCAACAACAGTATGGCCAACAGTATGGAGGTTTCCAGCAAAGGCCTGGTGGAGCTCCCCCATCATATGGGGCCCCACAAGGGTATGGAGCCCCTCAGACAGCAGGCTATGCTGGGGGATATGGGGCACCTGCCCCACCCCCAGGAATAAGTCCGGAAATGTGGGGCTGGTTTCAGGTAGGATGTCATTTATCAATAGATTTATTTACTAACCTTCAGATCCAGAGGACCTCCCAAATATAATTGCAAGGGTCCTAACAAGAAATATAAAGATTTTGTGTTGTAAAGATGTAGTGTACTTAGCAGTAAGATAAAATATATACCTTAATTTCAAGTTTCATACATTTCTTTTCAAGAATTTCTCTCAATGGATGCAATATATTTAATTTTCAGCTTCTGTTCTGTATAATTGTGTCTGCAGGACACACAGTGCTGTGTTGCGAAAAATCCTGTGTCTAATATGTTACTGTTTTCTAGTGATGGGAATAGGTTGAAATCTCACAATTGGTGATTGCTTCATTACCAAAAAACAGTCATTGAAAAAATTGGTTAGGGTCATTTTTCAGATTTTTCTATCCAGCTTGTTATTGCAGATAGGCATAATATAATGCATATTGCTACTTTGAAGTGATGACTGATATATCTTGGACATAAACTTTCTGGAGTCTTAAAGAAATATTCAGTCATGAGTTTTCAGTTAGTGAAGTGAGTTTCTTAAGAAATAAACACGTTTTCAGGCCCTTACAACATTGAAGATATGTTCCATTTGCAAGTGTTTCTAAGACTATAGAAACAGTTCTAAAATTGTTATGTTCGATTGTGAGAAAACGTGATCGATTGTTTGGTTGTTTGTTCTCTGTGACAAGTCTTCGATTATTTCAATTAACTGGAACACCACTACACTTTTCAATATGTTATTTATCAGCTGTTAATTCCCTGGTAGAATTTTGTTGAAGTCAAATATTATTAGTCACATGTTGAACATGTTTAAGCTTGTTGAGAATATGCTATTTGGAAATGCAGCAAATAATATGAAATATGGACTATAAATGTTTTTTAGTTATTTGATAGTGTGGTTATCTCATTGTTGTGATAGGGTGCTGACATTATGGGTCTACCAGTGATGAATACTGACTGATTTCCAGAATGTGGTGTTACAGTATCTGTAGACTACATTCCATATGTCTGTGTTTTCTCAGGCAGTGGACCAGGACAGATCTGGCACCATCAACTCCACAGAACTTCAACAAGCACTGATGAATGGCAACTGGTCACCCTTCAACAACGAAACATGCAGACTTATGATAGGAATGTTTGACAAAGACAGGTAGTACTGGGGTCACTAGTGACACATTGGGCATAGGGAGAGCAGTAACCCAAAGCACTGCACATCACTGCATCTCTATGGGGGGGATGGGTAGCCTAGACGTCAAAGCGTTTGCTTACCATGCTGAAGACCTGGGTTTGATTCCCCACATGGATACAATTTGTAAAGCCCATTACTGGTGTTCCTGCACCTAGATAATGTGTAGATATTGCCGGAATATTGATAAAAGCGGCGTAAAACTAAAATCACTCACTTCATCCCTGGCCATATGTCATACATAGAACTGGTAATAGTTTAAGTCCCAGATTGGCCTCAATTGCTGGTTTGTATACTTATTCGTTTATCAATGGTACCAATAGTATAAATGTTTTTGTTTTGTATTTCTTTGAACATGCCATGATCGCATGATGATCTGAATAAAAAACTCAAGTAGCTCAAACTGTTCTTGCAATACCTTTTGTACATAGGAACCGAGCAAGATTTCAATCAAAATTTTATGAATCAGTGATGAAACATTTATTCATTGACTTTGATCAAATATAATGATCATAGTTCCCTATTAAGGTATCCACAACCTGTAAGGTCACGCTGCCTTCTGATTAACGGTTGAAAATAAACCATGATGATTTCTGCATTGACCCACATGTTCATCTCGGTTTCAGAAGTGGCACAATAGATGTTGGTGAATTTTCAGCGTTGTGGAAATATATTCAAGACTGGAAGAGTTGTTTTGATGGGTATGTCGTTATTTTTGTGTTCAGAAAAAAACATATTGTAAATGATAATGGTTCAACACGCTGTCTGTGATCCACAAACACACATCTGTAACTCACCAATGATATGATATGTTATTAATCAACCAATCAAGAGCATGACATGAAGGGGATCGACGAATCAAGTTATGATCATAATGCATCCACAAGAATGCCAATGTTTGCTTTTGGTTTTAAAGACTGTTGTGTTGTATATTTATACTCTGTCTTTTCACATATTTCAACAGTACTATTGCTATATGTAGTTAGATTAACACAGAAAGCATAAATATCAAAAGTAGGTTCAAGTAAATAACCAAACGTTGTAACTGTTTGTTTGGTTTAGACCCATAGCTTGAAATAGTGTCACATATGTTACTTTTGTGTTTACCTAAGACACTAAAACATTACTATGCATAGATACTTTGGTGAATGGTTTCAACCCGGCTTGCTTAACCTGCAGAAAATAAACTCTTATATATACTAAATATAGAATGCTTTCTTTCCAGCTTCGACACAGATCGGTCTGGGAACATCGATGCCCAGGAGTTAAATAATGCTTTCCGCACATTTGGTTATAATTTGTGAGTATCTTCTGGTGTCATCATGGCCATTACAGGTTATATGGAATTTTAAAAATCAAATGTTTTGCATGTTCTTTGAAGTAGCATATCAAAATATAGAGAGCATCTGATAGGCAGGTTTAAGGGAGGAAGCTTTGTTTAGCTGATGAACTAGTTATCCCCCACATTTTGCAGGGGGGTATTAAAATATGCCCAGTCCATCTGTCCGTCCATGCATCTGTCTGTCCGTGCACATTTATCTTTTCAAGGACAGAACTTTAAATCTGTTCAATATTTCTGCACCAAACTTGGCACATAGATAGATCTGGTGGTGTATTAGTGCCTTTTGGTAGTTTGGGTATTCTTAGTGAAGTATTTTTTGCATTTCTATGGCAACAAGTGGGACTTAGACTGAAATTTGACTTAATGCAGGGGATATTGATGAATGTGTCTTCTTCTTGTCTCTTCCTGGTAAGTGTGGATGTTTGTTAGTCAATGCTGCACTCAGCAATATTCAAGCTATATGGCAGCAGTCTGAAAATAATACAGCTTGCACCAGACAAGTGAGGAATCAACATCTTGAGCATCGAACCATGCAACTGGGATACAATGACAGGTGTCAACCAAGTCAGTAATCAGCGTCATGAGCATCGATCCATGGCAATTGGGGTACAATGACATGTGTCAGCCATGACAGTATGGTGACCTCCTGATACAACTAGTTTCCTGTTATGATAGTCATGCTTCCCTGAAAACTAATTCTGACCATGATCTTCATGGGGTCTTCCTGGTATACGTCGTGTCTCCTATTCTCGCGGTACTTAAGGATATCGGCTGAAAAAGTAATGCAAACAGTTCTTTTGGTATGTATGCTTGTTGTTTTTAAATGAAGAGATTCCCTCTCTAACATCTGCATCTATCAACTGCTTGATCCATCAGGTGTATTATCACACTTGAGCTCGGTGAAAAACATGGTCGTCCGCCGCTGACTTTTCAAGGCATCTCCCATTCTCATGGCATTACGAGAAAGTAACGTTATTAGGTGTGAGGAAGGGGAATCTTACTGGAAAGGGCAGGGAAAAGTTACGATTTTTCAAAGTTGGTTAAAACTCACGAATATTTGTTACATTGCAAAATTTTGCAAATTCACAGACTTTGGCCACTTCCTAGTTACCGGTCATAATGTTAACAACTGCTAGTATGACTCATCGGTGATCTCGGCAGAAAATGTGTTTACCGCGAGAATAGGAAACGGCCCTATAAGAGGCAGACAGTACTTTTTGTCTTGGTTTGCCGAGTCTTATGGTCCTGACAGTATAAATTATCAGGAAAAAAGCCATGAGGTTACAAAAAGCCCCTCCAGATATGTCCGACACTTACTTTACGATTTACTGATGTCATTTTATGCTGTTTCAGGTCCCCAAATTTCTGTGATATGGTTATTCGTGTTTTTGACAGAAGAGGAGTTCGAAGCATAAACTTTGATGATTTCATTCAAACGTGTGTGATGTTGAAAACATTGACAGATAAATTTAGAGTGAAGGATACACAACAACAAGGAATTATCAACATCAATTATGAGGAAGTAAGTACCTCTGTTGTTTTCGGGTTCATCATTACTTCGAAGTTGAGCCACAGAACCCTCAGCGCCATTTAGGTTTATCCCTAGACTTGCATGTCCATGTTATTTTTTCATTCTGTTTGACAAATTTTGTCCAAATTTCAAATGCGCCACAGTCCGTTTGATTCAGAAACGGGCCGATGAATTGCAAATTTTGTCATTGTACCAAATGGCCACATAAATGTAAATAGTACACATGTTTATCATTTGCTAATACCCAACAACTTTCTGATATTTGAACATTTTCTGGACTCCACCAAAAGGGTTGTTTAAGAAACTATCATTGTTGACAATACAAAAGTTGTTATCTGTCGTGGTGATGTAAAACTGCAGAAACGGAACAGCCAGTCATGGCAGAGGAGATCTCAAAATCTATTCCAGGAGGCCTGTCGGTTCCTCGTGTGTTGTAGTGTCATAGTCAAGGGATCGCAAGTGGTGCCACAGTTGGCTGTTCGACATTTATTACGTACCTTCTTGTTTTGCATTATTCTGTTTTAATGAGCTTTTGAGACAGTAGAACTGACAGGGGATCAATGTGGAATCTGGGGTGCAGTACTCAATTTGACGATGTCAACTGTATTGCACCCCTGTGTTACTATCCTAAGGTTACATGGGTATGTAATAAATTCACATAATCAGTAACTTTGACCATCTGTTGTGTTAATGGTCTCTAAGACATGCAGGGGTGGTGGGGTAGCCTTGTGGTTCAAGCGTTAACTAGTCATGCTGAAGACCTGGGTTTGATTCCCAACATGGGTACAGTGAGCACAGCTCATTACTGGTGTGATTTTGCTGGAATAAGAAGCTGTGTCAAAACATACTCACTCACTCACTCTCTTTAGAAGCATGGGTTGCTGGTGATTGATTTCTCATCTGGAACTTAACGTGGGGCTAAAATGCCAGGCTAGTGGTCCAGCAAGGTTGAGGTGTTGGAATCGAGCCCACCTGTGACCGGATGTAAAAACCTTGGAGTCAACTTTGTGTGTAGACTCTTTCTGTGTTTTCACAACCCTTAGTGTGCAGTACACAACCCTGTGCACCTAAAAGAACCCATGAATCCGTTGGTAGATGACCAGATGGTGGCTACATGAGAACGTGCATACCACTAGTTGTGGGTACAGCAACGTGCAGTAAACTTGGACAAAGTACTGTGACTATGTGTCCCAGTCCACCCAGCTGTGAATTGGGTACCTCGTTAGGATGAGAGAGCTACAATAAACTTGGTGCGCCTAGTGGCAGCAAGATTTGTATACTCCCTAGGGAGTTGAGATTGATAATACAATGTGATGCTGAGACAGACATCCAATGATCGAAGGAAACAAATACCCGCGCCTTGAGCAAGCAATATTTGCATGGATATGTGTGCTATATAAATATCCTATGATAAATATAAAATATCCTATAATATATTTCTCATCTGGAACTTAACGTGGGCAGTATTTACAGGATAGTGATCAGGGGACTTGTTGTTGCTCATGCTGCAGACTGCTGGTGGTATTTGTTTTCTCTGTTCTTAGTCATGCAGTGGTGGTACTTCAAATACCCTGGCTCTCAGTTGTCTAAGGCATCTCAATATACAATGAGGAATTGCATCCCTTACTCATTATGTCTAGACTCCTTGATTGTGGGCTTTAATTCCCAGTTGGGGCTGATCATGGTCCATGGCTTGTTGGTACCAGGGATAGAAATTACCCAAGAACATCTATAAGCCTTGACAGTGATAACATGGTGCAGTAGCTCCCTGCATCCTACCTATCCTTGGGGGGGTAGCCAAATTGTAAATTCCTGGATGTTGGCATTCCTGTCCCATAAGCAGAGACACTGATATACCCCGAGTCCACTGTGGTGTAGTGTTTTAGTTAATCAGAGATATTTCCTTCATTTTTTCTACTATATGTACTTTTGAAAATATATGTAGCTTGTTCTCATTATTATATAATACCCATGAAGGTCCCACAGTAGAATAGGCCTTCAGAAACCCATGCTTACCATAAAGGTGACTATGCTTGTCATAAGAGGCAACTAGTGGGATCAGGTGGTCAGACTTGCTGACTTGGTTGACACGTGTCATCGGTTCCCAATTGCGCAGATCGATACTCATGCGGTTGATCACTGGATTGTCTGGTCCAGACTTGATTATTTAAAGACCGCTGCAATATAACTGGAATATTGCCAAGTGCAGCGTAAAACTGAACAAGAAAAAAATCACTAGTATGTTAACAACATATAACTGATGAAACAATGTTTTCTTTCACTGAACCCTGTAGCTTAATCCTTCCTCGCTCCTTCAGTCATGTTGATTATCACTCACTTATTTTCAGTTCTTGGAAATGGTGCTGGACAACACACTGTTGAGACTGAATTAATCCCGACGGGTCTGTGAATTGCTCAAAATGCACAAGACATGGCTGATGTCATGGTCGCTGCCCTACAAGAAGTCAACCATCCATGTCAGTGATGGACATAGTTGCCAACATTGCTCAACTCGATTGAAAACAAAGAAGTCCTGTTCACAGGGAAAATTAAAGAACACACATCATCAACCAATATTTCCAAATCTTTTTTGGAGATCCAACAGTTGATTCATATTTTTGTAAGAATTCCATTACGACCAGTGGTTTTAAAAGTAGTGCTTTTAGAGCAGGGCGGTTTGTTGCACTAGAACTTGTGTATGATTCCCTATGCCAAATGCAATAACTAAAGACTTTGTGCCACCTACCTGCTGAGAAAAGAAGCAATTTGTTATATTATCTGTGTAGCTACACTAGGCTAACTCCGTCAGGATGAATGCTGGGCTGGTTTGTCAATACCGTGTGTGACACTGGGTACACGCCTGTTGTAAATAACATGATTTCCCACATGGGTACAACATGTGAAAACCATTTCTGCTATCCTGTGCCCTAATATCTGGAATACTGCACAAAGTGGCGTAAAACTATAGTCACTCATCACTTCCTTCCCTCCTTGTACTTGACCAACAGGCTAAGGTATGAAGACAGTGTTGCAGACGTGTACATGGACCGTCATAGATAACCTGGCACACATGCCTGATGGTATACTACTCAAGTTAAAAAAACACCCAATTCCTTCATATTACTATAGTCAGTCTGTTATTCTTTAACGTCTTTTGAGTGGTATATAAATATATATATATATGTATGTGAGTGTGTCTGAATATAAAATCAGGTGATCAACAATCCAGCATCTGTGTAGACCTCAAGTAATGAACAGCTGATGCCTGTTGGTGTTGACACATTCAGGGGGGTGTGGCTGCCATTGTATGCAGATACCCTCTTTGGTTCTTTTATGTGTGAATTACACTTATATAAGATGTACATTAAGTTGTCTGATCTTTGTAAAAAAGCACATATTGTTTTGTACCTCTATGTACTAAAACTATATCTTATTTTAATTAGAAAGCTATTTAGACTTGTTGTTATGGGAATAAATGCAAGCAGGATGCATGTTTTGTCTTAATGTTGTATCATTTAGCTCCCTTTTGTTTATACTTGTGACATGGTTAAGTATCAGTAAAGTTTTGAATAAATTTCAAAATGTCAATTTGAAGAGTCATATAATGTCCATATATTTTAATTTAAGATATTCAAATGAAAGTCATTTAGTGTTTACAATAAAGACAACCACAAGAGTTACCTCCCTTCACTTATCAGTCTTATTTTAGCCTGAAATCTTTGATCGGCTTCACCAGCACTTTTGTGATTTTGAATCTGTATACCAACTGCATGTAATAATGAAAAGGAACCAAGTCAGTATCCAAAAGACAATGTTGGCAGTCATATGTTGGGTTCGGTGCCATCGGACAGGACCAGCAGCTAGTGAGTCACACTAAGCCCTTTTTTTAACTATTTTGCTATTAAATGAGATTTCATGTAATAGTTTCATAGACAATGCATCAATTTGGGCCACAGCAATTCAATGAAGAGTTGCTTCCCTTGGCTTGCCATGAACCTATGATCCAGGATAGGATCCTAGATTAACCAAAAATATGTTTTCTGCTTTTCCAGCACCAGACACATGTAGGCCTTAGCAACACCTGCATCACTCCAGGCTTTGATCCCACATGAAACAGACCTACTTTGATGTAGCTGAAATACTGTTTACACCTGCATTAAGCCAGACTCACACAATTACCTATGAGGTATTTTATTTGTCAAGGATTTTAGTCTGGAAGTGTTAGAAATGCTGTCATAACATGACCTAATCTTGTGATTTATTTACTCTAAATATCAGTACATAATAGATATTGTCAAACATTTTCTGACTGTCCCATAGTGGCTGTAAATGTTGATTTATGCCGAATTAGTTAATGTGTCTTGGATTTAATGAATTCATTGGGGATATGTTATATTGAATTCAACACAGACTGTTATACCAAAGACATATACAGATATAAGCTAATTTTATAGTTTTATAGCCGACCTATGGGTTATACTTTTATTATGTTCATTGT
Organism: Haliotis asinina; assembly: GCF_037392515.1. NCBI lineage: Eukaryota > Metazoa > Mollusca > Gastropoda > Lepetellida > Haliotidae > Haliotis > Haliotis asinina. The sequence continues at coordinate 10,871,806 of NC_090284.1, forward strand.
ACATCGGATATATTTAACTCTCTACACATCAAATATACTTCTCGTGCCGGGTTTTGTGTTGTGTTGCTTGAAAGTATGTAACCAGTTCTTTTGTTTCAGAATAGTATTGGTTTGGCTTCTTGGTATTTGTACCATTTCTTAGGTGTAAGTAGCTTTACATGTACTTTGTAGTAATTGTTCAGTATCAATCTGCAGACCTATTATTTCAAGAACAAGTTACAGGATCACTTTCTTCTTGTATTTTGATTGTTTTTAATGTAGGTAAACATACGAATGGGAGGATATACTTTCATTTCCAGTTTCCGTTATTCCAGAAGTAATGTGTTTTGTTAACTGAATCAAATGTCTAGATCAATCTGTCAGTAGATCTTGTGTTGAAAACATCAGTGTAGAATGCCAGATTCAACAAGTTACAATAAATCGAAAATTCCTATCACCATGGTTACATGGTTCTTCATAATTCATGCTTGGGTTAGCATCTCTGTTGATGGATGCCCAAAAGTTTAATAATCATGTTGAGACTAATTGATTTAACCAAATGATTAAAAACTTGGTTTGTCATGCTGGGACCAATATTCATTTCCTCATGTGCTTTAAAAATGAGTCTTCTGTCGCTGTGAAACTATTAGAGCATAAATATGACTGGACCCAGTGTTAGTTACCAGAAAGGTATTAACAATGAAGCTTGGTTTTAATCATTCTTTTTGATGTGTTTAGTCTTTCGAGGCCAGTGTGTTCATACATGAATATTACTTATGTATTGATTATGTATTGGTTGCGTTCTGTTACTGACAACTTTCTACAATCTATGTTAGTAACAGGTTTCATATGGCAAACAACATGGCCGCTCCACAAAGTGATCTTAATGCTATGTTCATCACAGGTGGGAGACCCATTATTGATGTATTGACCATATTAGTACTGGTTGCAACCTTCTCGGACCAAGAACCAGTGCCAGTTGCCACAACTGTTAGTGCTAAGTTGACTGTAACTCTTTCACTTCTACATATTCTACGATAGTCCTAGCTATACGAGTACTTTGTTTAGTAGATGTGAAGGATGATGTTACTGTCTCTCTACTACAACCATTCCGAACCTTCTCTTCTCATATCATATACCTCCACAGCAGCTTGATGTGTGTAGTCACATTGATTCCTCGCCATTATATGTATATGTGATAACCAGTTGTCCATTACCAAGTGTTGTCATGTCATCATCAGAGTTGTTTCTGGGTTGTATGTCTTCCAAGTCATCATGTTTATACAAGCATGTCCACTCGTCCTTCTTGTACTGAAAAGTTCTTCTCCATCAACTGTATTATCAATTTAAACCAGAAAAACAGCACAGAGCTGACGATGTATGTGTGTTTTTTATTTGTTTTTAGAACAGGTATGATAGTGGTTTACTTATTGTTCATCAAGTGGAAAACATGTTAATTTAGCACACGTGATGAAACAGTTAGTGAGATTACTGATCAGAGAATTTACAAGGATTATGTTTGGGCTGTACAGAAACATGCTTGTTGGTAGAAATGAGATTAGAAAGCAACATATTGTAGACAGGTAGACTGCCCCAATCACTACTGTTATTGTACAGTATGTTTGGTGGTAATAACGAGCGGACTCCAACTAAAAACTGAAAAAGTAAGAAAACATTTTAGATAGTCAAAGCATCACATCCATCCATGATGAAAAGTGAAATATGAGTGATCTTATTCTTAAAATGAGATTGTTCTCTGACAGATTATCTCACAAGTTTTTGTGGCTAATTACACCTTATGTCATTTGTGATGTATCACAAACATCAAATGTTCTTGGTTTTTTTTTCAAATTAACTGTTGGTGATGATGTATAAATACAAGCTCTCTATCTTCTCATTATATTGAGATTAAACCAATAATTTCATACCACATTTGTAGATGTGTATCATTTGTGGACAGTTGGATTGTTGCCCTAAGGGTTTACCATGGAAAGCAGTCCTGCATGATATTGTGTAGAGTGGTGTGGTATTCCTTAACCCTACCAGAACTGGCTGATGGTTGTCCACGATGTTCAACTATGTTGGTAATAAAATGCAACTCCACCGTTACCGCACGAAAAATGCACGCATTGGCATGTTGAGTGGTGCGCACGTAAAATCTTCCATATAGAGGTCATGCTGGTTACTACGCCCAGGGTCTCATTTCACAAAGCTAACGACACTACGACTGTCGTAAATATGCTAGTAATGTTAAACCATAGGAGTTGTGACAGTCCTAACGTCACGATCGCCTTGTGAAAGGGGGCCCAGACTTTAAATACGAACACCATCCAAGTAGCGTGGGTGATGCTTGTCAGATCACTATAACATTCTACTCCAGAGGATGTGGTGGTCACGCTGCTAGTCATGAGGTTGTTGGCTCTTCATCCAACCGCACATTTAAGATCTCCGGTGTTATTTAGATTTACTTTCTTATGTCACATGTTGTTTGTTACTTGAGTCATATTGAATCAGATTACATGTAATGGGTAGTAAAGCCACCTTTAACTATTCCAAGTCTTGAAGTAGCCAATATTGACACGCCTCCTTACGTCGCTAACAGTTCTGCAAGCTGTTTTCGTTTAAGATACCTTTTCCACAGAAAACCTGTTGGCCTAGAATTGTCTGTCTGTTTGACATGGTTTTAGACAACTGCTGTTGACGTTTAAGACCATGGCCCTTTAGATATGTGTGTCAGATTTATAGTAATTAAGGTGGAGTGTCGTGTATCGTTTCTTGCGAAGGGGTTCCTATGTCGCGTTTAAACTGTGGGGACAAATTTCATACACCCTTATGAGATTTTTAAACTTCAATCATAGACCAGTGACTTCTACCGTGAAATGGCAACAAATCTCCCCGCAAGTTGCTTAATACTCATTGTTCACAAACATGTCCACACATTAGAATGTGGACATGAAACAAGGTACTTGATGGTAGTCGGTAGTCTGTCTATGAAACGTGTGAATTCAGCACATTTTACGGAATGTATGAGGAGCGGGACTCTTAAAATTGTGTTCATGGCACTGAAGACACTCTGTCAATGAATCCGACGATTATCTTTGATTTTTATCAAACAAACGTGTCAGTGTCTTGAAATGGAACGTCATAACCAAGTTGTTCTAGGTCTGTGATCTATAATGGACAAAGGTAGTTAATGATGTCGGTATTTTTAGGATATTTTATTAGTATGTCAGTTAACAAACAGATTATTATTCAGAATTTCAATATTTACTTCCTTAACTATTTTTGCCCGGTATATATCATCCTTAGTTCTCCGGCGGCTCATTACACATCAGTCCGAGTTCGATCCGTTAAACACTAGTTCAGTGAGATGTCTGTTGTTGATGAGTAGCCTGGTGGGTAAAGCGTTCGCTCGTCACGCGGGAGACCTAGGGTCGGTTCCCGCATAAGTACAAAATGTGAAGCCCAGATGTCGATATTATGTTGCTGCAATACTGAAATGATACTCCCTCGATTGATTGTGTATCTTTCCGATTTCTCCATTCTCCCACCCTTAGCCCATCAAGTGACCGAGCATTCTCAGAACGATGTGGAAACATCGATCTTTCTCAGATACCTATTATGAATGTCAGGGGAATTGTCCACTTATCTTGATGTGTTTGTAAATGTGCTCGTTAGGGCCAAGCTATCCGAACAACTATTTACTGGAAACGCGGTTATGATGAAAGTCAAGTTATGTTCAAGGGGAAATATCATCTGTACATCGTTGTTCCGTGGACATTCAAGCGCCGAATACCCTGGATGTCTGGAACACGTTTCTTTGATTATTGGGGAAAAACGAAGAATAGACATTTTTTCTCAAAAGAGAGGGTAGCGCTGTGACCATGGATGCGTACTGTCGTCATTAGGTCGGGTGACAACTTTCAAGGACGCCATTCCATTCACCTGATGAGATGTAAACACTCAGACTCGCCCAAGGAGAGCAAACACTAGTGTTAATTGATTAATGCGTTTCTGTTGTGTATACTTTCTTACGGGCTCAGGGTCGGACAGCTAAGTGGATGGGTTATCTATTCATGGATTCGACAAGGTACTCTGCACTGCTGCACTGATGTGACGATCCCCCCCCCCCTCTCTCTCTCTGTTGTTGGAATCCATGCCCCCCCCCCCCCCCCCCCCCACACACACACACACAAACACACCCGCCTTCTCTCTCAGTAGGAATAGGCGTGTGTGCGAGTGTGTGTGTGAGAGAGAGAGGGAGAGAGACTGTGCTGTGGGTGTGTCTCTGTGTGTAGGTATAGGTGTTAATGTGGCGATGTGAACGTGTGAATAACCCTTCAACGCCATACTCAATCATACACTGTACAACAAGACGTAGCTCTCACCTAAAGTGATCGGTTAGGTCACGGATAGGCCCCACTTGCATTAACACAATTCCAACGTTTAAACGACTTCTTGTAACAAAAACAACATCACGTTTGTGAAAAAAAAATGTACACCACGTGTAGATAAAAGCTTAGTTGCTACCGCACAAACATAATGATGGTTGCATGTCCCAAATTCGGTGTTCAACCACGTACCCTGGCCTCTGTGATTTACACGCATTGATGAGGCCATTGTTTGTCCGTTATGTGGGTCGCCGGGTGCGTTTGGGGTGGAAGGGGGGGCATGCGTGAGTGTTGCTCATTGAAGGAGCTCTTTATATACCAAGCGACATGCTGACAGTGCAGGTGACTTTAATGGCCGTGTTTGTGATCGCACGGCTACAACAAAGTAATTATCCGTTCTTGTGGCTTTCTTTTGAAAGAAAATCAGGCCTTTAGAAGTCATGGACTGATGGATTAACTTGATCAGAAATAAAATTTGACGAGTGGGATATTTTTCGGCTTCTTTCCAACAGAAGAATGTGTTAGATTGACACGTTTGATGCGTGTTTCTTTATAGAAGACATCATTAATGATGTAACACCATGCGTGATGTGGGTGAGCGGGTGAGTGCGGTGCTCCATATGTAAAACATATAGAAATTATATTTCATGCTCCCTATGGGAAGTTAATCATACATTTCGCATCGCCTACTTTTATCCACTGTCTGTAAATTACAATAAAGTGGTCAGATCGTTACAGTGCACCTGGGACATGAAAAACCAACATGCACCATTTCTTCCGAAATATGAACGACTGACTGGTTTAGAGCTTATAGTATAGCGTAAGTAATCGTAATTGTTTGTTATTGTTAACGCAGCAGTCAACAATATTCCAGCTTTGTGTCGGCGGTCTGTAAATAATCGAGTCTGGACCAGACAATTCAGTGATCAACAGCATGAGCATCGATGCGCAACTGGGATCCGATGATATGTGTCAGCGAGCTTGACCACCCGATCCCGTTAGTCGCCTTTTACGACAAACATGGAATACTGAAGGAAAACCTTCTAACCCGGACCCCCACGGGATTGTAAATAATCGAGTCTGGACATCCAGTGATCAACATCATGAATATTGATCCCTGCAAATGCGATACGATGACATGTGTCAACCAAGTCACAGCGACCCTCATACGATAAGCGTGGGTTGCTGAAGACCAGGGTTCCATTTACGAAGCTCTTCTAGTACTAACATAGTCGTAAGGTAGTATTAATGTGTGGTACTTAGGACTATCTCAGCGCTAAGATAACTTCGAAAATCTAGGCCCTGTTCCAACCGCGATCTTCACAAGTACATGAGTAATCGAATGGGGATACAATAGTACCATGACACGTAAGATTGTGTTTCATAAAGTGTAAGGACATTGGCCTTAGGATTTAATACAAAATATAACCGTTCACCGGACATGCTGCGTGTCCTAAAACAAGTGCCGTTTCGTGTAGTTTGTTTCACATGGCAACGAGTGCATCTAAGGTTTAAAAAGGGAGATAACCCAGCATCTGATCTCCCGTGGACACTAAATACATCTCCTTGTTCTGTACTGAACGTTTTACGAGACTGTGGACATACCGTGACTAGCGCCATTAGGTGGACAATGTAATCAATACGTCTGTTGCTTGTTTTGATCATTGCTTTACTTGGCATTGATAATTAGAAACGCTCTTTAGAAATGTCTTCAAACAATATCTTGACAGGTGATTTATCCCGCCCGTGACTTCAGTCGATCCCATAAATAACCTTGATATGTTTTGTCGTTTACATTTTCTTGATATATTTCACTGCCAGACTCATACAAGATATGAAAGTCATGCAGATGAGATTGAACGATGTTCGTCATCGAAGTGGATTTGATGAACACTGTCCAATCAAAGTGTTAGGTCATTTCCTCGAAGCAGCAGGTATGTGTGGCATTGTCCCTGCAGCAGCTGCAGTCAGGGAGCAGGGCCTGTCGATATATCGGGTTATATAACACACTGGGTGGACGGGGTTGGATATGGCACAGTATTTGATATACAGTAGGGATCAGGTGGGCCTGTCGCGCTGTGACTGGGGGGTCACAGGTACTCGCACAACACTTGCAATGAAGTTCTGTCCCCTTCACATAGTCCCCTCTCCTCTGTCGGCACAGAACTCACCCGTTAGATGTCACCACTGCTCCAGTTACAAAGTCCCCTCTCCTCTGTATTCACAGAACTCACCCGTTAGATGTCGCCACTGTCCCAGTTACAAGTCGTCACAGAGCTCACATGGGATATGTCGCCACTGCCCCCGTCCACTGTCGTCACAGAATTTACATGAGGGAGTCGCCACTGTTCCTGTTCCCGTCCTCTGTCGTCAGAGAGATCACATGGGATATGTCGCCACTGGCCCCGTCCTCTGTCGTCACAGAGCTAACATGGGGGATGTCGCCACTGTCCCCGTCCTCTGTCGTCAGAGAGATCACATGGGATATGTCGCCACTGGCCCCGTCCTCTGTCGTCACAGAACTCACATGGGGGATGTCGCCACTGGCCCCGTCCTCTGTCGTCACAGAACTCACATGGGGGATGTCGCCACTGGCCCCGTCCTCTGTCGTCTCAGAGCTCACATGGGGGGTGTCGCCACTGCTCCTGTCCCCATCCTCTGAACCTAACGTTATTTTCACCGTCACCGCCTCCTTCATCGCCGTTTTAAGATTCTGCATCAGCATTGTGATCGCCATTTACACGGGCGCTGTCATCATCTTCGTCGACATCTTGTCAGACCTCTTCCCTGTCATCTGATCAGGTCAAACGTCGTCGTTGTCATTTAGTCATACCTTTAACGTCGTCTCGGCGCTATCTCCGCCATATGGTGACAATGCAGTTAATATATACAGGACGGAAGTTTCTGTTTTAAATTAGTGAGACATCGTTGTCCTAATTTCCCTGCGACTAATTTCTTAAAAACAAATCTCTTCTTTAAAATAATAATCATCTTCTTGGTTTCGCCCCCTTCAGTCTTTATTCCACGTTACGTGGTGACTTCCGGTCTGGTGCTACAGACACCATTATCCTCGTTCTGGAAATACAAGTTCCCGACCTTCGCCTTCATGTTGTTATTTTTTATCAGCTTCAAAGCCCAGCCAGCGTAACACCGTGTTTCTTGTGTTTATCATTTCGGCCGGATGTAAGATGAGACAAGCTACTTGTGTCAGTTACGAAATATTTTGACAGCTGTGGGGGGACGTCATGAGAAGCAAATGCGGCGAGAAGATATACCCTTTCATTAAATTTGCCAATACTGCACCTGGGTTAATAATATTAGCCCTATATCGGCATTATTTTGTCTTTCAATATTCATAGACGTTCCTCCAATCGCTGCGCCCTTCCTTTCTATGCCCAAACCCCAGCCCGTTAGCTTTGATTTCCTTTAATGTTGTGCACCGTTTAAAACATACTTAAATACTATTTTATATTTACTAGTTATGAAATTTGTTGAAATGTTCGTAGCTTTAACAAACGAATAGCGTCATAGTTGTGACAGACAAGGTAAATTCCTATTTTCCCACATCAAAATTAGATATCACCATCTTGTGAGTTGTTTAACGCCAGACTAAGTGTATTTACTCCTCAACTCAACTCTCCACATTCATCTATGTGTGTAAAAATCGTTACCCCAGAAATAAACCAAATAAGTCAACCTTATTTATCGGGACATAGCCTCTGGTTACCAACCGGCTACATAATTACTCCAATAAACCTGTGGTTTGTTCTGGACGGAGATGAAAAGGCACGCAGGGTGTATTAAGCTGTTGTTAGTTCCCAGTTGTGTGCGTGAAAACCCTATGTATTACCCCCTATTAGTAGTTCACAATAACTTTGTCAAATATTTTATTTGACAATGTTTTCATACACAATAATACAACTCGCAGCGCTATGCGTCATTAAATATTAAATCTTAATTTTGAATAATACCAGCCCAACCGCCGATAATGAATAGATTACAACCCTGCCTTAGAGCCCATGTACTGGTACACGCTGTGGGGAGCCTACGAAATCGATGACCCCCTGGTAGGTTTTTGGAGAAGAAAGAAAATTGGGCTTTGTACTATCATCCTAGAAAACTGTCATCATGGATGATAACACAATTTTCCCTGATAATCGAAAGATAAACGTCTGATTGCCTTTGATCAAATTTAATTTTGTTGTCAAAGACTGATTTATTAAAGACACAAACATGAACTGATTACCCAGCGTCTAATGAAGTCGACCCCTTCAGAGGACAATGATGGAAAATGGTGAATCACTCTCTTTGTTTTCGGAGTCTCTTACGTTCAAAGACGGGTTCTGTAGAGGAGTTTTAAATAAATTCATTTGAAGTAATTCTTTTACGTGAATCAAAACAAATTACACCCCAGCTTCAAGGACAGTGACATCTGCTGTATGGAAAGTTTGGGTCGTGAGCGACGTACAAAACGTTCATGGCTACGTGTTTTAACCAAAAGCAGTTTTATGGCCGTTTTAAGATGGGCCTCAGAGTCAAAGTGAATAAGATTAAAGTGGAGTGCTTGCTTTGATAACCAGAGCATAAGATATGATTGGGCCCGGTCGAACGGGACAAGATGGCGGATCACAAATACAGAAATTCGCCGGAAGCAAAGATCCCCGCCATTTTCGTAAAGAGTCACTTCAAACGCTGTTCTCAACTCGTCGCTCATTTCTCCCGAGGCCTAAGTCACAGAAAACGAGCGTGAAAAATCAAGCTCTTAATTGGATAAGTGTCTTTGTGTATATTGCGGATTTCTGCGGACTATTGCAACAAAGTATCAAGACCTTTGAAGTCCTTTTGATACGGGATCTGAGGATTTGTATGGTATTTTTGGTACATGCTGCTTACATGCCCTTGTATGTGATCAGAACGGAAACAGTGGCCTCTAAGTTTCTAGTCAAAGTGCCGTGAATACATACTTAGAAGCCTTAGGACTAAAGACCGTTTGAGACGAGGCAAAATCAAGTACATCAAATCAATTAAGATTATATCAAAGAATCAATCAAAAAAGGCAAGAAACGCCATAATACTTTGACGAGTGTTTGATTTTTGACATGAAGGCTATTGATGTACTTAGATTGGAGGAAACATGTTTCAAGTTTTTATGACATGATTTTCCACCGTATTAAACGCCTCTTCAAACTCATCGAAATGAGTGAAATCTCGTGTGTTTAAAGCAACTATGCGTATCTTGATAGATTCTTGATAAACCTTCCTTTCTTGATACTTCAAAGGAATCACCAGGCTTAATTCTTCCTTTGTGTTGACTTTGTAGATGAGTAGCCTTCTGTCGTCGTTGACGACGCACTCACACACCGGTGAATTCAAGTGTATGGATGACTTCAGCGAGATGTGATATCGTGAAGCATCTATATACATATCACCTGCGTTTACAAAACATAACACAATTTAACAGGCACTCACACATTGATGATTGCTGGATTTTCTGGCACAGACCTCGTTAGACTGTTTCCATAACGATCCAATTTTAAGCACTCACTCACCTTTCTAGTCTAGAATCTACATGAGTAGTAACCCATTAGTTATCGTACTGAGAATGAAATTCAACCTTTCTACCATCTTCTACCTGAACCGTACTGTTACTGTTACTCTATTACTATTACGAGTGAGTGAGTGAGTGAGTGAGTGAGTGAGTGAGTGAGTGAGCGAGCGAGTGAGTGATGCGGGACGAGAACCTAACATTACGCAGGTACTTGACAATGCCTTCTTTACTACACCCCTCCGCCACCCCCGTATGTTGCTGACAAACACAGACATAAATCGAGCGAGGTATTTCAGTGAATTCACCACTAAAGAAAAAATACCAAATTTTCACTTAATGATCATAACTTAATATCTCGTCAGTCACGCTTCGATGCATTCATCCACTGCGTCTCTCAATGAATCCGGAAACGTTTTGCCGTTGGGTAGGCTATTAACACCTTGTAGTCGGGGTACCAGATTGGTTTATAGCTCCGGAAGCTGACTATGCCATTCAGGCAGCAGCTTGACTTCGGATTTGTTTAATAAATCTGTCATCGTTTTTCCTGTTCATGTGGATAAGAAACTGCAAATCGCTTTCATTACTATATGGAATGTCGACAATGTATCACTTTTAGACAGAACCTATTTATTTGGACATTAAGCGCTGGTGACAAACGGAATTTCGACATACCTTTGTAGTTATGAAAATCGAACAACAGATGGCCTTTACAAGCTGCCATCGCTGTTTTTTTTTTTTTCTCTCTCTTTTTCTTGATCAGGTGAAAATCTGACCGATATATGGAGCATACCACGTGGGTGGCGCTTGATATCAAATATATTAACTAGATTCATGTGAAACTCTGAAGATAAGTAAACGGAAGCATTTGGGTAGGAAAATAAGTCCCATTTTATGTCATATTGTTGGACACATAGTGTTTGAGTGAGTGAGTGGGTTTTTACGCCGCTTTTAGCAATATTGGAGCAATATCCAGCGGGGTACAATCGAAACGGGTTTCACACATTGTATCCATTCGGGGAATCGAACTCAGGTCTTCTGCGTAACGAGCGAACGCTTTAACCACTAGTCTACCTCACCGTCCCTCGCATTGTTTTATATATTTGCCGAACTTAAAATCTTATAATTATTTCACAATATCTAAAACATTTTGACCAAAAGTGATCAATCTGGAATTATATTTTCAAAATCTACATTTTAATTAATGTAAAATGGAAGAATACAACTTAACTTTGTTTAAACAAAGCATGTGCGCATTCCAATAGTTACCCACAAGTGTAACACAAATTGCTATATTAAACAGTTATTCGTTAACTGACATATTATTGCTTCCTGCAGCATCTTTCCTGTGACAAAGATACTGTAGCGTTTCTCTGTAACCTTCCTTCTTATTATCAGTGGAGATAGAAGTACTGGTCAGGTCAACAACGAATTCGTCTAACCAGAAAGCACGTGGCTGTTGGTCCATTCTGAGGTTACGTTTTTGACTGGACCTGTAAATATGTATTTGTCATGCGTCATTCATGCAGTTATGATATGATGCGTCACGAATAACTCTCAACATTCCCGGAGTTCTCAGCGAGGATTTATGCACGCCCCTAGCCGCAGGTGCTGGCCTGGTAGGAGAAAACAGTCCAGGATATTCGGTTTTGCATTAGGGAGTGTTGTAAGTCAGCGTTTGAAGTTAATACTATTACATGCTGTATAATTCATGTTTGTGTACAGTGGCACAGGTCGAGCCGGATTGACCACCATAATCCCCTGGATGTACTCAGAACTAAGCATAACCCTATAGCTGCTGTTACTTTTATCTATAAGAGTATACGTGTACCTCCAGGACATGCCCACTGTTCTGAGTCTCTGCGTTAGAAATTAATCGCACTTTGTTACTAATGGGGGTTTGTCAAAGTGAAATTCGGCCGACAAATATAGATTAAGGCAATGTTCGCGATCATTCTTGTCATTTCGTGACAAACCGAAAGGTTGACGGTAAAAGATGGAGCGGAGACTGATGTTCAGGACATCACTTGAAAATGGTATTCGCAATTACGGAGGGAGCGCACGGCGTCTTGAACTTTTCAACTTTCGGCGCTGATTGAGCACTTCATTGTCCGCCATTGTACTGTAGCCGTTTATAATGTGTTTCACAACAGATTATTAAATGTATCGGCTAGAATTTGTCACTTGATGACAAAAGAATGATTGCATCAAACAAACGCTATTCAGTGAGATGTGATAATTTTCCATCATCGTCATCATCATCATCATCACCACATTCAGATTATCCTCCTTCTCCCCCTCCATATTGTTGTATAATGCCGATGAAATATTGAAGCGAGACCATATCGACGGTTTCTTTAATTTTGAATTTTCTTTAAAGTGAACATAAACTCTTCTTTTTACCCCATGGCGTGATTCTTGAAGTGATTCTTAATTATTAAAGTGATTATTGTGAAGTAAAGATTTTAACAAAATTATACTAAATTAATACCATTTATTTCGAACATTCTGTTGACCAGAATAACTGCGATGCAGTCTACTTTAACGCATCGTGGCCACATGCATTTGAAAGCTTAGTATATAGTGAACATGCATGTATGTATCTTTTTTGGGATACATATCACTTGTTCGAGAAAAGAAATCATCACAAGACACCTGCCTTCTCCATTAAGGCATGTGGCGACAATTAATATGAATTAATAATTCATTTATTTCTATTTCTGCTCCAAACAATCCGACCAATCGCAGCACCTGTTTCTCTCACGTTATGAATTTGATTGGTCCGTTTGAACCTGTCGCAGACCGTTCCTTGCAGCTGCTACTGAAGTCCCGGCGTGGCCAGGTAGTCATGGGAGATAGAGGGGAGGGGAGGGGCGGGCCGCAGAGGTAATGAACCTTCTCTTGTTCAAATGAGATGGGGGGGAGGGTAAAGGGGGCAAGTACAACGTTCTGTAGTTTAATTTACGTAAGTGTCACTCAAGCAGAAGTAAAAATCAGCTTTATCTTTGATACAGCGAGTCTGGTTTCGAATGGCCGCCCGATTGCCTTTGAATACATTAATCATATATTCATGAAATAAAATATTAATTGAGTGGCTCACAGTGTAGTTGTATCAAAGCGTTTTCGACTTAATTACACGTGTCGGATGACCTTCATGGATGATGGTGATGAGGGATTTTGATTAATTGATCTTAATTAGGTGCTTTTTGTTTCATGCTGGGGTTGGGAGAAAATTGTAAGGATTCGGTATGTATTCACGTATGAAAATCTCTTTGGTTCTTTCTACACACACAAAGAGCAATACAATACTTTAGTATGATTTAGTATATCTCTTATAATTGCATAAGAGAACATTTTCCAGATGTGCAGAAACTATGAAATAAATAATATAATATAATATTATTAATATTTATATATTTATCTCTTTGTAAATAAGATTTTCAACTATGGTCTTTCAATCAATAAACCGTAAACTGTTTAGATCGAAGTATTTCGCTGTTGCACTACAAAACGATTCAAAGTCACGCCGTGTTATCACAGCGTTTCTGCCTAAATTGAGGGGGATGAATTTACACTGACGGTTGATGTGGCTAGCGGGGAGTGAGGAATCACGTCCCCTTGATATCAGTATTTAAAAAGCACGCAAGACCGAAATACCGACTCGTGTTGAGCAGAGAGGGATTAAGAACCCTGACATTCTGGCGAGTTCTTCTACAAATCTTAATCTGATAAGATCCCATACAAACATGCAAACAAATATTTGTGAGTGTGTAAGTGTTGATGTCGTTTTCCCATACGGACCTAACTACTGTTCCACGTACGGCAAATATTTCCTCACAGCAGTGTTGAGTGTGCCGTCATCTGAGGGGCTGGATACCGTGGGATAACACGCAGTAGCACCAACATTGCATTCCAAACACACCACACATTCACACGAGGCAATTAAATCATGAGGGCAAATCTAGCGAGGGAATGTTTAATCGACATTTTATACCATTGATGTTTCGTGGTACTTGTTTCCTACAATCGGCATTTAGCTTCACCGAGTAAACGTTTTAATGCCATTTTTAGCAGTATTTATGCAGAAAAGAACAGAACAGTACCATTGTACCCTTGGTGGGAAGCGAACCCAGCTGTTTGGCATAAAGGATTAACTCCGGGCTTGCCCAAAGATCAAAGTAGATTATCTGTTGCCTTTGTAACATGGAGTTTTGTAAGTTTGGTATACGTGTATACCGGCTATAGGTATGAGTATATAAAACATTGTGTATCCAGCGATATGACATAAATGTAACTTTCTTTCCTTCCCAAATCCTGTTACTTTTGAACATAGAATTGATCTTTATGGGATACGTTCTTTCTAGAATAAAACTATTATAATAAAGATCAATATTCTTCAGATGTGTGCATATTTAGCAATCACGTCACGTAACTGTAACATGTGGCGCTACACTATGTTCATACGTTCGTTTTTGAGTCATACTTTAAGCCACCTTTAACAGTATCCTAGCGAGGGACGCCAGAAACGGACTTCATACATCGCACCATGCGAGGACTCGAACCTGGGTCTTCATATCGGGGTGACGACGCTATAACCACTAGGCTACCATCGTCACTATGTATGTTTGTTATGATGTACACCGAGTTGAATCTATGTTGTTGTTTGCATCTATTCGACTCGAAATTACATGGATCGGTGCTCACAATGTCAATCACAGGTTTGCCTGGTCCACTCGATTAAGCAACATATGCCCATGACATCATCAACATCACTTCTCCTCCTTTATACACCTGTTTGCATTAACTTCTCCGCCCATTTGTGCAGCAACACAACACTACTCAGGCAAAATATCACCAGAATCACCGATGTCATATCTGCAACATTCAATATACATGTTACTGGTATCGCATGAGACTCCGGTGAGGCACGTCCCCGTCAAATTGATCTGTCGGTACATCAAAGCAACTGTCTGTCTGATGGATCGTTTGATTCAGGTTTGATCACCATATCCCAGCATGCCTTGTCCTACACAAAGGGAATAATCCGTGCAAGCTGACGCCCAGTATTAACTTCAAAGAACAACCCAGGGTAATTCTACGTTCCGCTTAATGACAAAACTTTGATAACGCCGTTTTCACACCATTAATATACTATCAAAAGGCTTGGGACGGGATTTCTTTGAAGAAAATCATTCGATTTCTTCAAGGTGGTGCATGGTATAGGTATACAATGTGGATGTATGTGAATGTGGAAAAATATTCATCCCGTTTTATTCTACATAAATATAAAAGCAGTATCTAGTTTTTTTCCCCTCTTTGATATGTATTTTTATGAATTTCAAACACATTTTGATGTAGGATGGTATTGCAAAAAATGTTTTATTATTATCATACTCCATTTAACTATTCTGTTTCATTTGTAGCACGCTTTGATATAGGTGATTGAGTGTCAGAGCTCGCATTGTAGATGTACACTTTGTGTGATAAAGCGATGTATGTATTCTAACGAAGTGTGAATATTCAGTCATTTGGGACAACACACTCAAAGAGCGAAATAATGTGCGTTTGATGTGCGAAGCATGTTTTATTGAAAATAGACAGTTTCAATTCGGAGATTGATAAGTGGTTTGCAGCCAGAACGGCGCTTAACACAAGCGATGCGTATTTCATCTTTGAACTTTTTTGTATGGTGTGAATATGGGACGTTTATGGAAATTATGCTATTTGATGGTTAAAAGGGTAGATTGACGATGTTTGTGTTGTGCAAGCGAAACGTGACTTTTGTCCATCCCACCCGTATTCTTTTGAAGCTGACACAACGTGTAGGAAGCGACACACAGAAGAAGGAAGTACTAATTGAAAGTCACTTCCGGTGGAAGTCACCACATGACGTCTCGGACGTTGTGAGGAAGACCATGTGACCTTATCTTCCGAATGACATCCGCCATGGGATGTAAAAATATGGAGTTTGTGTCCGTATCACAAATATCATATATTCAGAAAAAAATGCATCCAGCCATCCTCAGGCGAGTATAATGCACATTGTATTTCCTATGTATGATCTTTATCGGATTTAAAGCAATGAGATCTCCATTCATTCGATGAACAAGCTCTGTCTCTTCTTTTCACTGCGGGAACACAATGTATAATGAAAGGAAACATAACCACTACCAAAGGAGGGCGACAAATTCAGAGATAATATTTGAGAATCTTTATACGTTGACAAAGATAGCACCAGGTGTTCGCGAAACGGGAGTGTATGTCCTACCGCTAGCACCTGCGGCGCGTGAAGGTCGAGGTCACCCTGATATTGGATGTATGTGAAATCAATTGGAGAAGGCCGTCTTTATTAACCGAAATCGGTTAACTTGAAGTATTATGTAGACATGCAACTTCCATGGGGCTCGCATTGCTTGAAGAAGCAATAATTCGACCGTGTTACCTGCCAATTACGGGACTAGCAATGAACATGAAATCGATGATGTGTTATAGTGAGTGAGCTTAGTTTTACGCCGCAATCAGCAATATTCCAGTCATACGGCGGCGGTCTGTAAATAATCGAGACCAGATGGCCCAGTGATCAACAGCATAAGCATCGATCTGCGCAACTGGGAACGATTGACATGTGCCAACCAAGTCAGCGAGCCTGGTCACCTGATCCCGTTAGTCGCCTCTTACGACAAGAACAGTCGCCTTTATGGCAGGCATGGGTTGTGGTAACCCTCAAATTTGTCAGCATACCATATACCCTGAAATGTTCGTAGTCAGCCTTCCATCTTCCAACTCTTAAGGGACAATGGAGCATGGGGTCTGCACAATAGTTCCAAGATCGTCACGCGATTCTTGGTCAGACCTGTTTGATAAAGGTTACACCATTCAGTGTCTTAAAAGATAAAGATAAATAACGGCTTCAAAACGTTTTAGACATGAAATTCATTTCCGACACTTCTATGATCACACTGCTGCCCGACGCAGTTCTCCACTTTCAATCTACAGTATAGACCCATGTGTTTTTTTCAGGTGAACAATTGTGTTGCCTTTGCATGTGTTTGGGGCATAATGCTCTCGCCTTTTTCTCAAACACATGACATCATCAAAGTGAGTTTACCTATTTTGGGAATCGATCCCAGGTCTTTGGCGTGTCGAGTAAGTGCTTTAACCGCTAGGCTACCCCCATTAAATGTGATTCATAAACATCTGCCGGAACTGTGCAATGGATTTTGCTTTGAGAACAGATTTATTGTAATGATTATAGAGAGTCCCTTTTGTTGAAATGACAAGATTTGCCCGGACAGGTTGTTGGCTTCTAGTCCACCTTTAAGACAACACAGATAAAGGAAGTTCGATCCGAGATCAACATTTTCCAGAGCATGACAGTGAAATAATTCCATCCTCAGCTGGGCAGATGGGACTCTTGGCTCGTCAATAGCGTTGTCCTGCAGCAAGAATGGCCAGACAATGAGTAGGTCGGAGGGTGGAGCGGAGTGTGAACATACTGATTAGGGCCTGCTGAACCATGTCGCCGTATGTCACTGTCCACAGAAGAATGCAACTGAGCGTGTATCTAACTGTTCGCTCTGTTAATAAGTCCCTGTCTAAATACACGGAGTCTATACACAACCATGTCCGATATTGTTTGTCATACGCTGCTGTATTCTGACTGCATGACGGTCGATAAATGCTGCTGTCAGGATCAGACTACCCTGTGATTGCCCCTGTATAACCACGGCTTGTAAATAACCAAGTCTAGACTATACTATCTAGTGATTTCCCCTGTATTACCACGGCTTGTAAATAAGCAAGTCTGGACTAGACTATACTGTGATTCCCGCTGTAAAACCACGGCTTGAAAATAAGCAGGTCTAGACTAGACTATCCAGTGATTTCCCCCGTATAACCGCGGCTTGCAAATAACCAAGTCTGGACCACACTATCCAGTGATTCCCCCTGTATAACCATGGCTTGTAAATAACCAAGTCTGGACCAGACTATCCAGTGATTCCCCCTGTATAGCCGCGGCTTGTAAATAACCAAGTCTGACCCCACTATCCAGTGATTCCCCGTGTATTACCACGGCTTGTAAACAACCAAGTCTGGACCAGACTATCCAGTGATTCCCCCTGTATAACCGCGGCTTGCAAATAACCAAGTCTGACCCCACTATCCAGTAATTCCCCCTGTATAACCACGGCTTGTAAATAACCAAGTCTGGACCAGACTATCCAGTGATTCCCCCTGTATAACCGCGGCTTGCAAATAACCAAGTCTGACCCCACTATCCAGTAATTCCCCGTGTATAACCACGGCTTGTAAATAACCAAGTCTGGACCAGACTATCCAGTGATTCCCCCTGTATAACCGCGGCTTGCAAATAACCAAGTCTGACCCCACTATCCAGTGATTCCCCGTGTATTACCGCGGCTTGTAAATAACCAAGTCTGACCCCACTATCCAGTGATTCCCCGTGTATTACCACGGCTTGTAAATAAGCAAGTCTGACCCCACTATCCAGTGATTCCCCGTGTATTACCACGGCTTGCAAATAACCAAGTCTGACCCCACTATCCAGTGATTCCCCGTGTATTACCACGGCTTGCAAATAACCAAGTCTGACCCCACTATCCAGTGATTCCCCGTGTATTACCACGGCTTGTAAATAACCAAGTCTGGACCAGACTATCCAGTGATTCCCCCTGTATAACCGCGGCTTGTAAATAACCAAGTCTGACCCCACTATCCAGTGATTCCCCCTGTATTACCACGGCTTGTAAATAACCAAGTCTGGGCCAGACTATCCAGTGATTCCCCCTGTATAACCGCGGCTTGCAAATAACCAAGTCTGACCCCACTATCCAGTGATTCCCCGTGTATTACCACGGCTTGTAAATAACTACCCATCCAATTTACGTCCAGCTGATGATTATCGTAACCCAATGTCCACATGGGCCACCGTTATATATAAATGGATTTTCCACATATATGTGTTTAGTTCAGCATGAAATGATCTTTGGTGCATCGTGCAAGCAATACATGGATTATCTCCCCTTGCCTATGTACCACCGTTAGGCATTACGGGGCTACAGCTTGGTTGAATGACTCACAAACTGACAGCGACACAATGTTTTGTTTTGGTTTGTATGCAAATGATGTATAGACTTAACAGTCAATGCTGTCTTGGAATCTGGCCCCTAGGTTTGCTCTTTATATGAAACCCAAACCGGTTACTGCGTATAAACAGTATAAACGTTGATCAGTAGCTACTGATGGCAGACATGCAGAGTAAACTGATATAGGAATATAATTGACCCTCGGGCGCTTCCATAGAATGCTGTGCCCTTCAAGCACCCTGAACGAGAGTCACAAAGCGCTAGATCACAAGACAGAGTTTGACATTAAAGGAAAGAAAACTACAGCAATATCACAGAACCCCCTTTTTGACGCACAACCTCCCCAAAGCATGACAAGAGGCTGGTGATGCGTATTCTGTAATGCTAGTCTTTGATGTGTAACCTTCTAGAAAACTACAAAGTTGCGACCGATTGTTAAACTTACAGAAGTAAGTGATATGATTTGAACACGTTAAAAGGGGACAGAATCAGAGGATGCTGGACGTTGAACACGTATTCACAGAGGTGTCTGTGTGCATGGAGACGCTGATCGAAAACAACTCATACCTACAGAGGCAGCATATGCCGTATGACGTGTAGGGTCCACTCGGTTCATTCCGTTACCACTCGGGTTAATCCGTGACTAATTCGTTTTTTATGATACCATTTGACCGATTCTGTCTGACTGTTTCGGTTATAATGATAACACATTCATTGTTCCCATTCGAGTCCCACTTGCTTCATTCCGTTATACCGTGACTATTTCGGTTATTACTTCCTGTGTTACCCTCATTTGATTTGACACTGTGTACGAATCAAGTAATGTCAAATACTAACGGAGGGTAAACGTATCATAATAATAAACACGGGCAAATCAAAACAAACCAGTGGAAGAAATAGTGTAATTCAACAGGGAAAAATAGGTTCAATGAATATGCCTGTTATTGTAACGTAATGATACATCCACTCGTGGATGAGTGGCCGAGTATCGTGCTGTGCCACATGTATCACCATACCATTACATCAGGGTAAGGATTTACAAGGGAGGCTCAAGCGCATGATTTAATTGATAATTGTGTAATCGTACCATGACTGATAGCTCACGCCACTGGCCACCTTAAAGTGTGCCCTAGGTGACCTGTGAAGATCCGGGGTAGAGCAGGGCCTCATTTCACAAAGCTCTCGAAAGGCTAAGGTCTCGTAACTTTTCTCGTAGCATCTGTACCTGGCATACTGTAACATAGGAGGTGCAAAGGCTACGAGAAAAGTTACGAGACCTTAGCCTTACGAGAGTTTTGTGAAACGGGGCCCTGATCTTCATCGGCCCGTGCTTGCCACAAAAAGCGGCCGTGCTTGCCGTAAGAGGCGACTAACGGGATCGGGTGGCCAGGCTGGCTGACTTGGTTGACACATGTCATGCGTTCCCAGTTGCACAGATCGATGCTCATGCTGTTGAACATTGGATTGTCTGGTCTATGTTCGATTATTTTCAGCCCGCCGCCGTATGGCTGGAATATTGCTGAGTGTGGCGTAAAACTAGACTCACTCTCTCAATCTATGTTCGATAACCTTTCGCTCAGTCTCTCACAGACCCTAAATCCCATAATAGTAGAGGGTGGTCGGGGACCGAACTACAACCGTCTTGCTTTAAAATTACCTTTATCTGGGAAAACAAACACAATAAGAAATCGTTTTATCTGAATTCTAACCTTTCCATATTTAATCTAAACTATTTGTTTTTGAAATCCGAGCGGCGCTACAGCCCTGCGATCTGTGTGCTCCTTGGCATGTATATATCAGCACCCCGAGGGAAACACACAGCCAGCGCTATTGTCTAGTTTCATCGCCGGTGTTTACTTTTGAAATTGACACCGAGCTGTCTTATTTGATTTCTGCCTCCTCAAAGACGTTTATCTTTTGACAAATATGATATGTATTCATTTAAACCTTCATATTGTTAACCCGCCCTTAGCAACTTGCCATTGATGGCCAGGGAGAGGTTGAGGAGTGGAGATCTGAGGGGTGGGACGGGGAGTTTAATCGGGACATGGTTTCAGGGGGATACAGAGAAGGGGAACAGGGTCGAACATGAAAGACGTAGGTTGCCGTCCCCACGTGCGCGTTATCGTGCGGCAGGCGATAGCTGTACGTGTCCGCCGCTGGCGGTCGGCTCCTGTACCTTCACTTCAAACAGATTAAATGAATCACAGAGACTTCCCTGTACTGAAGGGGACAGTTTATTGACACGAATCGGCTTGCTCTGGTCGGGGGAATGTCACAGCTAATCATCGATACTCCACAAACATTTAGATTAAGAAGTACTGTGAGGCTGGGTATTTATGTCCCACAAACAGACCGACAGAGGTGACCGTCTGACACACATTGCACTTTGTTAAGATGGGCCTTGGAGGGTAGGGAATAAATTATGATCTTCCTTTGGAGTGACAGATCGCGGTTGGATGGGGTTCCCCCTACTACAACAATACACCCAGTCGCAAGCGCTCACGCACGTACACACGCAGCCACCCCAAACACGTGTAAATACGAACGCAACACCCCCAAACACACACGAACGCAACACACACTTACGCTCGCAGCTACCCCAAACACACGCGTACGCATGCAACAACTCCTAAACACACATGTATGCACCAGGCAACTCCTAAACACACCCATATGCACGCGAGCACCCCAAACACACACTTTCGCACGCAACCACCCTAAGTACACTCGCAAACCCTGCAAACGCCCAAGAATATTTTGAATGAAATAACATGCAGTAAACATAAAAGGTTCATGTTCATACAGGTAAATGTCAACACCGATTGGTGACAGTGGGGAAACCATCTTTTATGTACAATGTCATAGGTGCGCGTTGGCGACGTTTGTCACAGTGCGCGTTGCCCCTCCTTCCCTTGCCAACTCGTTTCCTGAAACTTGGAGAAACTCGCAGGTGTTGACGTCGTGTAAAACAGATATAGGTTTCATAGGTATTTCCAGTTAATTATATTCCAATTATACACACTCATTCAAACACTTATGGTTGTGTGTTCAACAGAAACGTCCGAAATCCGAAATTGCCTAAAATCGACCTGGAATAGAACCCCATAGGTTGCGGTACTTCTTTTCATGTGTATATAAGGCCAGTTACAGAACCTACATCCTCGTTAAACATCGTCTGGTACCATGCCACCAGGAACCGAACCACGGACGGCTAACTGCGCGGACTTAGGGTTCCCACTTTGCGGATATCACAGATGATACACTTCATAATGGCTGAATTAATACTCACTAATTTGATCTCAGATACACATTGTAACAGTTATGTTTCAAATGCTTAAGTTTAAATTCCACTTAGACAGTATGACGCACCTATCGTTTATTGGATGTTTGATGAATGTTTGGTTAAAGCAATTTACGCGTTCCTTTAGTCGACAGAAAATATGCAGTTTTCGGGACGCGTTCCTTTGGTCGACATAAAATATGTAGTTTTCGGAATAATAACCTGAAATGTATTTTTGAATCGCTAGAAACCATATCAGGGCCTAAATCAGAATGATTAATAGGCATTGATGTATCGATTACTCTTGAAAATAGCACGTTTGCCGATAGTCACGATCGACTGAACACTACAGCTGTTGACGATCATTACCTGAGATCATAAACAAACAGGGAAGACGTGAAGGAACAATGCAAAGCCACCAGAAAATGTATTGTTAAAAATAAATCCTTCAAAATGATTAATCGGCATTGATATTAACTGATTTCCTCTAAAAACAAGTGTTTGATGTATAATATCGATTGAAGACGATGCAGCTGTGTTTTGTATACAGTACTATGAAGCATGCATTCTAAACCACCGAGAAGTCCATCCTGGAAGAACACCTCTGCTGAACGTTGGACACCATATCTGTGATACGTTAGTGTGCTCTCTTCAGTTTGTGCTTTTTGAGGAGGTAAAATTTGTCTTCGATTATATTACCTTACACTGTTAGCAAAAGTGGGCGTTTGATGATCTACACTACGCAAAACCATACCTAATTGTATGTGTAATGGCAAAGGCTGGCTACAAAATCATGGAACATATGTCATATTCGTGATTACACTTTGTTAGTAAATGCTACCGATTCGACTGAACTTGCTACGAAGAAAGTTTGTCTAACGTGATGCGGACATATGCATTAACAAGATGTCCTGAAACTACGCTCAGTGCGAATTTTATTGCCATTGTTTAAAAGCTAATGTGCGGATAGTAATGTGCTGATGTTAGCAAAGAGGTGCAAACGTGAATATACCTCCGTTAAAATCGCAAAAAAAATATGTGAAAAACAAGTTATTTATCACCCCTGACATAGCTGTTACACGCCGTTATAATATTTATATGAAACACAATGCACTCAACATTTACGGTTCATTTTCGTACACATTTCATGCAGGTAAATGACAACACAGCTTAGCTACACAGAGTCGACCATCTTTTATGTATTATGTCATGTGGGTTGTGAAGGGTGACGCTTGTCACGATGCGCGTTATCTCTCTCCCTAACGCGCGTCCCCCTTGTAGACTCATTTCCTGAACCTGGTAATACTCGCACATGTTGACATGGTAATACTCTTGGATGATGACCTCGACGTTGTATGTTAAGTGTACCTCTTACCCCCGTTCTCTGCTCTTTCATTTTGTGTCTCACAAACCATACCGAATATATTTAAATAATAAAGGCATAATACGCATAACATACAAAATGTGTGTATATATAGAGCCCTGTATGATTTAGGAACCAGTTCACTCCAATCCACCTACATGGAATCAATCTCAAGTCTCGAATAAATTGGCAAGTCCAGACTGATTCACCCCAGTCAGACCTTAAACCGTGGTCTGGGCGCGTGTAGATTTTTTGTTTTGTAGAATATATACAAAAATATATATGTACATATATATTTAGTTTGGTTTCCTTTTTTACGCAGCTCTAACCAATATTCCAGATAAATTGTGGCTATATATTTTATTTTACTTTTCTACATATAATAAGGTATCCATTTCTAATTTTTTGTCAGCTCTAACGCTCTCTGTTCTGTTATCAGGCGGTGCGTGTAACGCTGAATCCATTACAACCGTGAACACATTGTTAACAGATAGTAGATTGTCAAGTCAAACAATATGGTTGTTAGACAAACTTAGTTCCTCTTGTACAGACCAAGCAGATTTGTTTGTGTGAGATACTGCTTTGTGTGGCTAGGCAATGTACGCGGAACCGTCAAATGTTTGGTGACATATTAAAACTCAAGATCGATCCAGATCGCGACATTTCATGAGAGGTTTACTGGAGTCATCACTGGTTGGTCGTTCTGATATAGCAGACTGTGACAGTTACCCCTTGATCACTGCGTTCGCGGGTTTGTGTGTATGCATTATCCGTAAAAGTATTGCAGATTTGTATCATCGAACCATAAGTCGACGTTCGAGACCTGCTCCAAGTGCTACTGGACAAAAGTATTAAGCACACTGGCACTAAGGAAGATTCGCGGTTCCCACTGTGCTGACAATTACTCACAAATGGTACACTTGATAACGGCTCAGTTCGTACTCACTGATTTGATCTCACATAGACACAACAACAATGGTGTTCAGCATACTTAGCTTTAGAGTCTAACAATGTCACTATGGTGCATTATCCGTATAACTATGGTAGGTTTATATCATAGAACGTTAACTTTCGAAACCTGCTCATGGTGCTACTGGACATGAGTATCACGCGCATTGCAGATTGCGTTTGCTTGATTCCATTTCACCTGCATACGCAAAACACACGCATGTGCGCTTTATTTACGCGAATAGTTCCAAATTGAGGCTTAATACAAATCGTATCTATCTGCAGTAAGAGCTATAACGTTGAAAAGTGCACACAATGAAAACAGAAACGTCTGCTTACATAATGACATACGTCCAGGAAATTATGGTTTTATTCACGCATATGAAATATTACGGCACTTTTAAAATGTCCTTGTTGATTTGCACTAGTTTCAGGACAGATGGTAGCCCTTGTACCTGAGAGAACAGTCACTGAATGAGCATTGTAATGACTCACTTCTCAGAATATGTGAGTTAACATTTAACGTCGCATCGGTATTTTCAGCCCTATAATGAGGAGATTACGTGTACACGCGCACACGTACGCACGCGCACACACAGTCATCATCAACACAAAGTCACACCAAAAAACATTTTCATTTCAACATCACAATATTAACCATTTACTATTTAGAACACAAGCTATAACAATAATATTTAGAAATTACACCAAAATAAATAAATTTTATCAACACTATTTGCAATCTAGAACGTTGGCTTAAAACCCAATTCGAAAACCGAGAAATATGTAATGCACACATGCTTTTACA
This sequence comes from Haliotis asinina, assembly GCF_037392515.1. Taxonomy (NCBI): domain Eukaryota; kingdom Metazoa; phylum Mollusca; class Gastropoda; order Lepetellida; family Haliotidae; genus Haliotis; species Haliotis asinina. Next base: position 10,897,230 of record NC_090284.1, read on the forward strand.
ATTCTGATATAGATCAATTTCCTTCAAGTACTTAATTTTCTCAGAATATGATACAGTCTGGTCCTTATATATACATGTCTCGAAATATGGAGATCATAACATTAAAATTAAATGTTTACTCCCTTTAATCTTAATCTCCGATAACGGCGATGATTATATAGACCTAACAATAGCTGAGAATGGACATGATATGAAATGACGGTTCAATAAAATCTAAATCCACAATGTGAGGGAAGGTCGGGTCGTTAGGACATTTTTAAGTAGGGAGATTTTATATCGGTTATTAAATTAAGTGCTCGTAATGTTGCCCAGGTGTAAAAATAATAAAACCTAGAAAAGGAAGGAAAACATGTATTACTGTGTCAGGTTGGCATGTTCATGAATAAAACATACATCTGTCCAGTCTAGGCAGCATGACGGAAAACAAGAGGTGCCCAGTTTAGGCCCATCTTCGAGACAGGTAAAAACAGGTAAAAACAGGTAAAAACAAGTGTTGTTTTCAGAAAATAAAACGTCTGAAAATACAACATGTTGGAAATATTATTTTAAAAGAATAGAATTACATGTATACTTTCTATTCAATTACCCGTATGCCCCATATACGGTTACCTTAGGTCCCGCATTTTGGCATATAATGCCACAAATATAATTATTCAAAAAAAGAATAGAACAAAATAGATAGAAATTTACATCAAAGGCTATAAATTCAATAAATCTATTTATCTTTTGTATCTCACACATGTGTATAAAGATATTTCTACATTTCCAGATTTCTACGAATCTGGTTTGATAAACAAGCATAACTTGCTTTTATTAATACCTCTCCAGCACATTTATCACATAAAACAAGACAGAAGACCTGGATACACAAAAACGACAAATTCACTCATATATGTGCATTGCTTATGAACCTTGAGTATGCAGTTACATTACATTAACTGTGTACAGATCTAACATTCTAAGTGAGCAGTTAATATATATAGTCAAAGACAAACCAATGAGACACATAATTAACTGAGGTCGGGAAGTGCAAGTCAAAAGGAATAAGCGTCCATTCAGTGGTTGTTACGGACTAAACCCTTTTTTGAAACAGTCCTCTCATTTCAATGAGATCACAGAGAACACACGAGCGAGATAAAACGGATCCATGCATGATCCCGTGGCTGGGAGGCGTTATCAGTCGACTACAGCACTGGGGGACATGGCCGCTGCTAGCTTTATACTTATCTTAACGATGTAGATCCATCAACTACACACGGTAAACCCTGATGTAAAGTCATAATTGTTACAATAAATGCTAATGTGCCTACAGGACACATCAAAGGAAGCGCTTCTTATCTAACGCCATTCGCACAACAGGTACCAACACATCTAATGACACAACTGCTTTGTTGTCGCCGAACACTGGTAACCCGTCTTACCTTACAGTTGAGTGACTGGAGTGAATGGTTATACCAGAGGACATATGTACAACTGCTTGGCTTTGGTACGTGGGTACACCCGGGATAGAAGGTAAACACGTTATTATATAATGATGGTGTGTCTGTGGTTAACCTTATGTCTCTTTAGTAATAGTGGAAAACAGTGTCATGTTACACTACAGTTTGTGTAGGTCTTATTACATAGCGTTTTAACGAGGCATGCATGGAAATACCTAGCTGATATAAGCATAAAGAGAGTTCCTTATATGGATAACTCCCTAATTTGCATACAGAACAATACCCGTCATTGAAATCTCCCCAAATGGACCTTTCTGCCATTGAATATATACTATGCATAAAGGTATGAGAAATGTGTTTCCTTTGCGAAACTACGTGATAGTAATGTTAGTACGTGAATTACGTCGCAAGGGAGTTTCTGATGAAACTCCTGCACACAACACTGTGACAGTTGTGAAGCACGTGACCTCCACCGCGTGCATATGTGACATATCAGATTTACCATTGTCACAGAGAATCGGTTATGATCAGATGCATTGTGTTTTCTTGGAACCAACGCTGATGAGAACACCTTACTACGCACATTCATTCATTGCGGAAGTAACAGAATTGATCATGTAACGTTTGCCACGCGCGGTTACGTCCATATGCCATGGACATGTTGCAGGTGGGCGCACGTCAGAATACTGTTGCCCAAACGCTGCATGTTTGTCAAACTGTCACCTGCAAATTGCGGGACAGATACCAGCAGACACGCAACGTGGATGATCGGCCCCGCTATGGTCGCCCAAGGGCAACAACTCTTGTCAGGACCGTGGCAATAAGTAATCGGTCGTAAACTGAAAGTGGTGTAAGAGTACAGGCCCAGAGAAAATAGGAAAGCTTCTGTACATGTGCTATTTGCGTCCACGACGCCCGCGTCTCATGCGACAGAGGTATCGGAAACGCAGTGGTGGGCTAAGCTAGGTCATGTTTCCTGCCGAACAGAACTTCACTGTCGACTTCTGTGACCATGTGTGCGTGCGTGCTTGCGTGCGTGCGTGCGTGTGACAGATATGCCCTCTAGACTGGCCATGACAGGTCAGTACTATAGGGATATCACTACACCAGCCTTGCTCCATTTGCACAACGTGTTAGGCAACGTTTCCTCCAACAGCAAAACACTCATGCCGTACCTTGGTGAGCAATCCTTTCCCGCACTGAACACCCACGGGGCGTCACTAACGGACGACTACGTCAACGTCAAATTCCACACCCAATATACTCTCTTCTCTAATTGACAGAGTGAAGCTTCATGGGTGAAGATAGCGCTGGTCACCTTATAAGAATCATGCTTCCACACATTCCTGCTCGAGTGTCTAAAAGCGTTGTTTTTTATCAAATATGAGTGATGATGATAAAATGCACCCATCAGTCACGTTCAATGCGTTTTACGCCGCACACAACACTATTACAGTTGTATGGTAAATAAACGAGCCTGTACCAAAACCTCCAGTGATCAACAGCATGAGAATCGATCTATACAACTGGAATGACATCTGTAGACCATGTCAGCGAGCCTAACCACCCAATCCCGTTAATCGACTCACTACTTACGACAAGCGTAACTTCTTGAAAATCAGTTCTAACCAGGGTAAACAGCGTTGTATCATTTCATTCTGATTCACCAAAATATACGAACCGGAAGATGAAGTACGATTTGAAAGGAAGCTTTGTCAACAAGATGTAAATGAAATACCTGTTCATCCAGAATGACATTCAAAATATGACAGTGTTTCAAAAAGATACATTAAAAACGAGAGGTTTCTTTCCGTTTCTGTACGTTTCCCTTACGACTTTGCGTTTTGTCTGAAACATTCTACCCTAAAACCTTTCTCCCTAACATTCTGTTGTAGTCTCAACGTGAAATCATCATGGTGTGTTCTCTGAGATACGACTACTATAACGCAGGTCATTACAACACCAGCAACGATAACAGAATTCGGTATCGCTAACAATTGATACAAAATATCCTCCTTGTGTTGTTATATATACTACCATAAGTCATTCTGATACCAGGAATATAATTCCCGCACGAAAGAACAAATGCTAACACTACAATACTAACGTTGTTGGTTTAGATGAACTAACCATGACATCTAGATCTGCAAACATTTAGAAACTGTAAATATAGCTTTGCTGTTATTTACATGCCCGCCGTGGCGAGATAATCATATGCAGGTGCGACGGGCGGCTTACAACCTTACATCGGGACAGATCATTGTGTCTGTACAGGTGTACGTATGGCAAAGACTGAACCTTAGTCGCCTACACAGTGTTAATATGCAGTTCATTTGCTGATCAAGGAAAGGTAGATCCGATGTGGTGACGGCAACGCTAGTGTGACGTCATGTGTCGACAGTCTGTGTTGATATAGGTGGTAGATATGACTGATATAGCTTGGTCATCACAAGTGAGTAAAGCATAATATTACCTGAGCACATCACGACACAGTGGGCATGACAGTAATATTGCGCTGAATACATCAAGTAATACGGCTTGGGTACAGAGACACCGAGTGCATCGCCCTGTGGTCTTAGGTGGGGATTTTCCAGATCAGCAAACTTTTGTCGGCTCCTCTTGAGAGCACTTTGTACAAAGTGTTCTTTTGACCAAGAATAATAAGGGAAACAGTTGCTTTTGTATTGGCAATTACACCAGCCACGGAAGTGATGTTACGCTGTAAGCGGAAACCAAAATGGACCGAGAATTCAACTTCTGTAACGTGGGTCATTGCTTGTCACAGTTGGCTTACCCCTAAATTCTTCAACGTCAGATGCTGCTCTTAACATTAGTCACTAGTTCGTCTGTATCATCCTCGATTATTTACAGGCACCCGTGATATATTTCAACATTTTATTTAAAACCTGTGCAGAATTCCCAACTATAAAGAAAGATATGTTCTATGCGAGTACTTGCTTCACTGCAGATGTCGAAGTCATGTGACATCCTAATCGCCATTTCCAGTCGACAATTGTACAAACTTTATTTGAAGCAAGGTATAGGACACGCACAGTAAAAGTAACTGAAGCGACCACTTGCAGATATCAACTCTTCAATTGAAACCAGAGAAGTAAATCTATCTTTGCCTGTCTAAGCACTGCACTGTCATGGGCACATGCTATCTAGCTTTCCAAACACTCATGACGCCAAATGCACTTTACAGTAAAGGCCCAATAGTCATCAGGGCACTGCTTCACAAAGCTGTCCTAACGTTAAATACTCTTAAACTGGCTTTGTTTCGGTCCTGGTCGTCCTCGGCAAGTGGGTCCTTGTTTTGTTATTAAGAGCTCTTGTACGCCAGTTACACAAATCCTTCCGAACAAATGTGATTATTTGAATAAATCTTACAACAAAGACCGTGTATTCAAACTAATCTGACATGCCTGCATGTAGACTCTTGACCACCTAAGATGCCCTCTGGCTGGGAGTCATCACTGGTGGCAGATAGCGGTGTCCGTGGTGTCGCTCCTAGTCCACGTCATGATGTCACTGTCTCCCGGTGTATTCGTCTGATCAGCGTGGGAGGGGGTTAGGAGAGATTAGGCCCTGACATATTCGATTACGCATTCTTTCTTATCGCCATTCCTAATTAAGGTAATATATGGAGATTTTTTATACTGGTTAATCGACGGCGGGACTTAGCGGCCTTGAAGACAGTCTAGATTTTACACGTAAATGTTGCCTGCTCTAAAATTCTGACGTATATCCGTTGCTTAGAAAATCTGTTGCTGTCAGACTGGCCTTAATCTTACGTTTCTTACCCAGGATCTGGTGTTTCAACAACGTGAATGAATGTACTGGGGCTGCCAAATTGTCACATGCAAGTTTTCGACTTATTATCCTATGTAATAATGGCGATTATTCAATCTTCAGCTTTTATGAAAACAACCAAATCGGTAAATGGACACGATCTCACGAACGATGTGAAGTACAGTGTTGTAGTAACTCCTTTCGGAGATATAACTGTGTTTCTTGAAAGCTGACCTAAGCAGCTGTTTGCAGCATGCAAACATTGATGGTTCTCTTATCGCCACTACTGTGGGCCATTTGCTGCTACTTCCTGTATTGACGTAATGCGTGCTAATCATGGACTGTCTGGGTGTGTTCAGATTGACCATGCCATGCATATCCTGTTGATATATGTGTGCGTGCGTGCGTGCGTGCGTGCGTGTGTGTATTATCTCTACAAGACACAGTGTCATGCATAGAGCATTACGGTGGTTGTGTTTGATATATGAGTGCCTGAGTTTGAACAATATATGGCGTGGCTGAGTGAGTGGCTTGGGGTTTTTACACAGCTTTTAGCGATATTCGAACAATATCCCGTCGGAGGACTGGTTTCACATTGTACCCATATCCGGCATGAAATGTGCCACGTAGGTGTATTACATTCCCAGACTTCCGAGTATTCTCTCTTTAATCTGTAACCAACTCACCCTCTATCATATAGCTGCCCTCAATCTGTATCCCCAACCATCAATCTGTATTCCCACCCACATCCTCGAATATATATCCTGTGCAATCTTGTATCATCACCCATCCTTACATATATCCCCCTGCAATCTGTATCCCCACCCACCCTCCAGTATATATTCCGCTACGGTCCGTATGACCACCCACCAGTATATATCACCCTGCAATCTGTATGACCACCCACCAGTATATATCACCCTGCAATCAATATCACCACCCACCCTCCCGTATATATCACCCTGCAATCTGTACCCCAACCCTCCCTCCCGTATTTATCCCCTTGCAACCTATGTCCCCTACCCACCCTCCCATATTATATCACCCTGCAGTCTTTATCCCCACCCATCTTCCGTATATATCACCCTGAAATCTGTATCCCCACCCATCCTCCTTATATATCACCCTGCAGTCTTTATCCCCACCCATCCTCCGTATATATCCCCTTGCAATCTGTACCCCCAACCCACCCTTCATACCCCCTCCTGTATGTATCCCCTTGCAATCTGTATGTATGCAGACGCCAATAGCACGTCACGTAGAGGTCACACACCCCATGTCCTGGCGTGTACCGTGCAATCGATCTTTAAATGTGTTTAATGTATATTTAAATCAGCCAGTTCGTATTTCAAGTCAGTACACACTCCGTGGAACGTACACACCAGACTCAATACTATACGAAGCGCTTATCTTATCATAAAGCAACGCTGTGTCTACAGGCTTTGCCTTTGATGTGGGCGACGATTACACTTTATCTATGGGCCGATTATTCGTGACGATACACATCACACAGACGCGGGCAGGTGATACAGTCGTTTGATCTCGTCTACCGTGTTTCTTGATGTTTTTAATCAAAACGGGAATATTTATCTGTGTCTTTGTCCTCGTGCTGTATGCATCTCCTACAGTGTACAAGCAATCCATTTGCACTGAAATGGCTTTGTAATTGTTCTCGGGGGTGTCGGGCTACATCCAGGATTTTCTGAGCTGTTTATACTTGACTATTTTGTAAGCTTGGTGCCGTGGTGTTCGTTTGTGTGGATGATTTAATATCACACGTGCATTTAATGAGCGTACCACGCGTATTATCCGCTAGATCACGCCGTTTATACGTCGCCTGAAAAGGTGGTCATTGTACTACCGTTTACTAATAGGTTGTAGTAAAAGCTTCGGAGGCAAACATTGCATTAATAGTAATTTCCGAGTTGATTCTATTGTTAGTGTTCTATACCGCTAAACAGCACTGAAACGATAATTGGCGCTTTGTTGATAAAATGTGGCGTTGTGTTCCGCCACTGTAGATCTAAGGCCGCAAATTAATTGTTTGTTGGTCTGCTTTTACTCGTTTGATCTGCTTTGTAGCGATACGTTCTGTGTTTATGAAACAGAGCGTTGTAATTACAACCGCCACTCTAGTTCGGTGGACAGGATTGCTGCTCGTATATAATGTCGTCGGTTTGATCCATGGACGCATCAAACCAAAAGCTTTGTACCCAACGTTAAGGGAAGTGAATGAGTTAAGTTTCGTCATCCCAGCAATATCAGGGCGGGGGACACCAGGAATAGGCTTCACACACTGAACACATATGCTAAATCGCACCCCGGACATAGCGTGGCGAGCGAACGCTTACCCACTAACCTAACCCACATAAGGCGAGTATAAATAGAGGACTGATTAGCACGGCGACGTAAGCAGTGTACTTTGCTAGTGTAGCTTTGTTTAACAGTAGTCTTGCGCCATATCACCGCAAAATACGCAGTTTCTTCTTTCAAAACGTTACACTTCACGGTGTGATTTGCTATTCATGCAGACTTGGTCTCGTCACTACAAGGCTGAAAAAAATGTCGATATGACGTAAAACTCAACTCAACTGCATGGACATGCGAAGTAGTGTGTTATTCCAGTAATTCGATCATACCACCTCTGTCCAGGAGGGATGGTTGGGTAGCCTAGCGGTTAACGCGTTCGCTCGTCACACCGAAGCCACTGGTTCGATTTCCTACATGGTTACAATGTGTGAAGCCCATTTCTGGCGTCCCCCACCGTGATTTGCTGGAATGTTGCTAAAAGGTGCGTTAAACCATACTCATTCACTCTATAAAGGAACAATGAATACACTTAAAAATAACATTTGGGTATAAGCGAACACAATACACTTATTATCAGCTTGCTGTTTTAGATTTCTCTAACTAATAAAGTGTCAGCAACATACTGATCACGTGGCGGGCGATTAAATGGACGAAATTATGACTTGTACACGTTCGAGTGTGGGCAAGAGCGAAGAAGGATAGGGTGTCTGGACCACCCCCTGGGGTGGGATGGGGAGCGCCTCACGGGGTATGTATCCCTTTAGTCGATTTGGGCATGACCCCGTCATAATCCCGTGCATAAAATAATAGTTTACATTTCAAGTGGACATACACACGAGAAGTTTACAGTCACCACAGCGGGTATTAATCCACAACACGAGGGACCCTAAAACCTCCACGTCACCTCGCCCCGACTAGTTGACCCCAGACCCCAGATACTTAAGGTTATTGCCTGAAACAAGTCCTGGGTATGAAAAGCGCGCCCAGGCGAGTTAGCTCGACACTCATACCGTAACGCACGTTTATCACCGTGCCTCGAGAGCCCACTTGCTTTTATGTCGTTTTTTAACTGATGACGTCCTTTTATCTTTAGAAGCTAGAGTTTATGATTTTATCCCGGAGCGATATGAAACTTTTCAAGTAGATTCTTACTTTTATTATCTTTGATGTAAGCAATGAGGCAAGTTGGATGTTCGCTCGTGAGAAACCTTCTCTGAAGTAAACTATTTAAATGAAATGATTTGTGCAGTTTGCAAAAATTCAAAGCGAATCCAAATATATAACGGAATGTTGTGTTTCCTTAGTCCTGAAGATTGATAAAATCATATTAGTGACGCTATTTGAACGTATTTGGTCGGTGTACACGATATTTGTTCTTGATATGGAAAAATAATTTCCCCAAATTACACATTTACTCCTCGAGGCAATTAAGTGAAATATGCATTGGTAAGTCATATCATAAAGCGAATTCACTGACGTCACGGAATGAGTCAGTGTGCTTATATAAATACCTAGACATATATGAAGACATAACCTTTACCAAAGAGGGATGATAGTCCATTATGCGTATAAATAACAATTAACTTAATTAAAGTGTTGACATAAACATTTGCCATTTGTATGAACAGTTACCAATTTGACGATACAGAAATTTCATATGCGGGATGGGTAAATCAAGAGGTGAAATGTTTGGCATCACCGAGTACTTGCTACTCCACTGGTGCTTCACATTAAACCCTCCGTTTCAAGGTGGGAATGGATCGGGCAAGAGGTTAGGAAGCGTGCTCACAAGGTTTCCGTCAGCCAAGCCCCCCTTGCAATGCTATAGCCCTAAATGAAGCAAGTCTAGATTTTCCCAAGTGTATCTCTGGTCTCCTTTTCAATTTAAATGCGTTAATTTGTTACAGTCAAAATGATATATTCAGAGACTAAACGTTAGTCTATAAATTTCCAAGTAGTTATACTGCGCAAGAAAATCAATGGATCGTGGATATTTTGGGAAATGCTCTCATGTTTTGAAGATTGAGCACACAGTTTCGTAAAATACCCCTAAAGTATTCATAAAGTGTAAGTATTTGGTTTTGCATGTAACAGGTAAAGTAGTCCATTGCATCTGCCAGGTTCTCACGAATGCAGTCGTCGCTATATGGGTGAAACAACGCCCATGCTGCGTATACCTTCAACTCACTTACTAATGCAAAGACAGTCCTCGTCATTATCATTGTACTAAATCTACATACAGCCACAAGAGAACCTATCGCTTGCCTTGAGTCTGGCGCGACAATCCGAAGGTCGATGTCATGAGCATCGACCAAAGTACCTGACTCCTCCTCCACATGCAGGTGTTCTCTTTGTGTTGTTCCCTTCACACGTGTGTGAAGGTGTGAAGCGGAGCATTTATACTCACACATTGACGTCGGTCAAGGTGTTAAAACTTCTAAACTTTTTTCTTTGTTTCCTATACGAAGGGCTCAATTTTCGGACTAACACGTAAATAGTTAACAATACCACGTAAATAGTTGTAACAATACTTCCCTTTAATACGGTACATTTGGTGTTACATTTTCTCAGTAAAGTACAGATTCTGGCACGTATTGGGGGCGAGTCCCGTCGGTGATTCGAACCCACACTCTCAGAGAGAGGGACACCTGATCGCTAGCACACAATGTCATCTTACCCACTCAAGCACCGCTGGCGATGCTCTTGATGTGAATCACGGGATTCACCAAGATTCATCTTTTACAGACCTCCGCCTTATTGCTGAAATACTGCTGAGCGCGTCTTAACAACCAACCCAAACCACAAATAATATATCATGTGTTTTTGCTTTATGTTGCAGTCGGCAGTATTCCTAAGTGGTTCAGACAAACCAGTGATTGACAGTATCAGTAACGAACAGGTACAGGAAACGGTGACGCACTGTAAGCCGTCAGGCATTGTCCACTGGTACAGCAAGATAATTCAAGACACTGGTCATTATTATTAACAGTCTCTAAAAACGTTTATGTTGCCTTAAGTATGTTGTTTTACGCCACAATCATCAGTACCAAAGCTATATCACAGCGGTTTGTGAATAATCGAATCTGCGACGGACCAAGGAGTTGATCTTACGACCAACTTTAAATGAAACGCAAAATGAAAAACATCAAAGATGTTTTATCCGTCTGGTTCCGACCATTTTAACTCTGAAATAATTCGGGAACATCCGGGTTAAAATTTGTCTTCAGCAAACCAAGCTTACAGTAACCAACGCGATCGGGTGATCAAGACCACTGACTTGGTGGATATATATCGTCGCATTCAAATTTCGCATGTCGATGTTCATGATGTCAGTCACTGTATTGTCTGATCCAGATTCGATTTTTCACAGACTGACTTTGTGTAGCTGAAATATCGATTAGTGCGGCGTTAAACAACAAACATAATCTAACTTTGAAATATTAATACTCCCATCACAAAACAAAGCCAAAACCCCAAGCGTATCTCAGATTTTGGGACAGTTACTTTAATTATGAAATGCAAGAGCTCTGGCATAAAATGTCTAACTCCTTGGCAATATGCGCCTATTATGTGTTGATGTAATGATCATAGATACACATCACCTGTGTGATTTATCTACTTTAGCTTTAGTTAATTTGGCGCATACAAAAATACATACACACACACACACACACACACACACACACACACATATATACATACATGTTTTTAATATATTTTATCTATAAAGCTAAGACCCCGTGAGAAACAGTACATACATACATATATATACAAGCCCCTGAGCTCCCGCGATATACAGGTATATCATATACAAGTACAGGTATATCATATACAAGTACGTCTGCATAAGCTTAATCTACAGAGATGAACCTACAATGCCACTTGCCAAAGTCATCAATTGTAACGTAAATTATATCAAGAATTACATTTTCTCAGTAAGAACATACGAGTATCACCTGCGTAGATGACCTGTTATTGGACTCCGGCACTAACGCACCTTCCACTGAAATGCACCTGTATAAAGGAACCGAATGCAAAACGCCCTTGACAACCTTTGCATGAAATATCCCAACACCCCGGATATATCCGGGTTGTCGCTTATATAATCATTGCGCAAGAACGTTAAGTGTAATCGACTACAATTAGGTAAAAGCAATTCTTGTAGATTTGTTTTTATATTCATAGATAAACGACATGCACCTTCTTCAGAAGATAGACAAAAGGGATTAGGTTCCGTTGCCACATCAATCCACATATTGCCGTATTAGGAAGTGATACATATGTGTATACATTTGGAACTAGGTGCAGATTTGGAACTAGGTGCAGAACAAAGTCGACAAACAAAAGACTGTTTAAGCAGCATAGACTTTATATATCATTAATAAATATCATTTCTTTAAATTCAAAGAGTTGCGCGGCCATGTAGTCTTGTAAACAATGTGATGTTGACGCTCTCTCCTAGCTGGCTTTAATTTCAGATCAGTTTGACTTCAGGCTCTTAAATAATGCCAGTAAACAGTTTTTAAAAAGATTAAATACAACACTGATCGAAACTCATTTATATAAATACTCCGACAACACTTTTATCTCAAACTATTATTTCTAGAAGACCGTTGAAATATTCATGTGTAGATCTGGTGTTTCATTACAGCCTCTTAAATAGCGTTCTCTTCATTCCAAATTACAGCTTATCCACCACAGACTTCCCCCAACCCTGTCTCATTCCTCAAAGCGCACGCTCCAGGCTCATCTCCGCCATTAAATCAGACAGAGAAATGAAAGAACTCCGTAGAAACAAAGTCCCATGTCATTTGAAGAAGAAAAGTTCCTTAATTTCATAACGTAGATTAGGCAATGTTATGTCCCCTTTGAAATAAATGCTTTTGCTCTTTTAATCGCTCATGCTTTACAATTACTGTCGCTGTCTGTACCTGAACAGGGGCGATCTTGTGATCATTTTGTTTGAAATAAAATCTCCTTATTTCCCAGGCCTAATTAATGAAGTTATCCCTCTCTAACAAATTGAAACTCAGGGCTAAGATCTGAAGAATAACTTAAAACGAAATATTATATATGGTGGCGTGCAATTTATTCCATTTTATCTATACGAGCTTGTTACATTACTGCTTTAATCTTTGAAATCCGATCGACAGCAGCCTTTGAGGAAGCCCTTTGATGCTTAATTGGCCATGCATTATGATCGACCAAAGAAACGCCTTTTAGTCACCGGTATCACGATAAGGGGACGTAACTCTAGATACTTTAATGTTTTCTCGTCACAAACGCACAGCAATCATTGGAGATACGGAGTATTTTCCTGTCGCAGTGACTCTCAGGTAAATTTATTGTTCGTAATCTTTTAAAATGCCATTCTCGTTTTACAGTTCTTTATTTATTAAGTAAACACCATTGATTAGTCCGATAAATAACGGACGGACGTTGTGTATTTGATAAGAGTGATGATTATTGTGATCGACATATGTCCATTACCGGCGATGATAACAATTTACAGACAGGAGACTATGTAAACTGTACATTAGATCTATATACATGCATAGATAATACTATATTTCAAAAGTTCTGTGTTTATTAACGCTTATTATATTTCTTTATGAACTCACTGGAAATGTTTAGTTTGGTGACCATAAAAATGTGACTCAATCCTTTATTGAAATTTGCATTACAATGTAATGTAATAAAAATGAAACGTATCCATCATAAACATATCTTTACAATTGGGGTGGTATTATATTTCAGATGATTTATTGTCGTAATGAAATTCAAGGTAATTAAGTATTAATTAAGGTGGTAAGTTATACATTGGCTCTCCAAATATGTAAGAAATCCAACACTTCACATTGGCGTGATAGAGAGATTGGCCCCATTGCAATACACTTCCCAATCCACGTATGGAAATATTAACCCCCTGTGATAGGACAGGTGCTGCCGGCAGGTGCGTCATTCCTTTGATGTTTGCCGCCTCACGACTTTCCTGAATCCGCATGCCGAGCGCTATACATTACTTCGCATGACGTTAAGGGGAGAGATTTTATGGACGCTTTGAGTGGTTTCTGGGATACACGACAACGTTGCCAACGTCGTTTGATGTTCCTGCTGTTACACATTCGACTACACATAATCTGTTCATATATCGGATTATTTCAGGTGAAATAGTGAAAGCCTCGGATTTACTTTTTGATTTACAGAGGTAGGAGTTAATCCTATTATATTTTTTCACAGATGACAAGAAGGATAACTTTTTGAGTGGCATTTGTCCAAGACAACAGGGATTGTTTTGATCTTCCATATCAAACATATTCTGGAATATGACCAAACAAACCTGGTTTTATGTTTATAACATCAAATAAACACATAAAACTTAATCCGATATTAAGAACCCTGATCAACAGCTTCAAATGAAAAGATCAAAAGACCTGGAGGATCAAGTAAAATTTAAAGTAGCATAAATCGAGATTAAACACTCTAACAACATTACGCCATTGACTGTGTTGACAATCCGCGCCAATTTGTCACCGTCTATTTTTCGAGTCATCTAATCGTCCATATTCTATAACCGCTCTTAGGTAGGAAGTTTGTAATTCTCTGAAGCGAAGCGAGCCGCATGAGCCACCGACTACATCAAAGACGCCGCGGGTTGGTTTTGATGAATTAGTTAATTAATTAAGCGAAAGTGTAAAAAATAAGCACAGCGAGATGACAGGTATTGAAAGATTAAAGCCAAACTTGTTATAGCCGAGCCGCTTGGAGTTCCGCGCTGGGCCACGCCTACTTTACACCCCACAACTCGTGCCTTTCCCCCAATCAGCCATCAAGCGGCGCTCCGACCATAACAATAGACCACACCTCGGCTCCCTTTGATGTTGAGATCCCTTTGTGTATTCACTAATTACTCGACCTTGTCTTTGTGCTATGCCGATAGTACAAACATCTGTCCCCAGCAGATGAAAGGGACGCGGAGTGAAACATTTCGTGGCATATTGCCAGCGTGATAAATCGGCCGCGATGAAAATTGTTAGATTTCATACACCGAGGTGCCCCGAAAGTTAAAAGTCTTCAAAAAGTGTCTTCTCTTTAGGAGCAGGACTCTCCCGTCTGAGGTAAATACCGAACACGATTCAATATGTTTGTGACAACCAGTTCACTAGTGCTGAAGGCGTTCTATCCAGCCTGGTCTGTTTCGGCGGCGTCACCACAAGCTTGATTTACAGCTGTGTCTAATGTAGTGACCGTACATCAAAGGGACTTTCGGCAAACATGTGTAATTTATAAGGGCAAGGGTATTATCTCCAATACCGAACGAATTACCATCTTTTCTCCCATGAAATACAGTATACGTTGACGGATTTCTTTTTTTCATGATGTTATAGACATATATCTATGGTGGCATGGCAAAAAATATATCTTGAGTACGCTTGAGGGGACTAAAATAGCGAAAACATTGACGGTGAATCTGTAAGACTCCAAACTCTCCCAACTCCGTGTTGCTATCGGAAGCTATCAAATTGTAACAACGTCTCAAGGGATGACAGGTCATGCCATATTTGTTTGAAAATCCATTATTATAAATGTGGTAGACGAAATCTTGCATGTAATTGATAAATGTACTGTTGTACATAAAATGTAACTCATACAACTGATTTTCTGATGAACGTGAATCATAATAAGTATTTGGGAAACAAACTTACACCCCTTCGCCGCTTGGACTCGCTCAGGGCATTTTTCTCAATGTTGATTTTATCTCCGCGCTGATTGGTGCGGTTCTTCTAAAGGCTGTGACGTCACGGTGTATGGGGATTGTCGGCGGCGGGCATGTGGCTTTGATCTTATAGATTCAAACTTTTCAAATCTCTATCAGCGTTTTTGTTCCTTCCCATGGATGTTTTGAGGCCGGGTTCCCCTTTGTCTACAATGTGAGTGGATAAGGTAAGCCATGCTGTGAGCTTTAGGTCGGTCGCCATATGCAGGTCCTAATGCTTCATGTAGCGTCGAGCACGGACAAGCGGGACCACGGAATCGTATATGTGGAAAGCTTGCTTTTCGCCAAAGTCGTTCATTGGATTTTCTAGCAGTGATTACCACATCGAAGACGTTCTATAGTTCATGTGTGATTTGGATTTTGGAGTACATCGCCTCACCCACAGCTAATGAGTGTTGCTCGTATCTACACTGATTGTGTGCCGTGATTGCCCAGGTGGACTCTATTGGATACCGTAGATACACCTGCTTCAATTACATGTGCTTTATCCTTCTATTGTTTACAATGTATATATGGTAAGTTATCACTGGGCTTTATAAGCTGTTATCGCAGTCTTTAACATGTCTTGTTATATATAAGAGTTTATTCCTGCAACGAAGCTCAGTTATTGATTATGAATCTCGGTAAATTGTCATGTGCTTGTTGTATATATATTTTTGGAAACAGGGAGTTTCTAAGCGTGAGCACAGCTATTACTAATAGTGTTTGTGTTTTACGCACTTGGTCAACTCCTTTTGGTACTCTATTGTAACAGTTGCCGCTAACTGTATATTATGAAGCAGTGTTGATATTTCTACACTTCGAATATCTTTGGATATATACTTTCTATCACATAACTACCTGATCTACGGTCGCAAGTATTATGTATCATAGGGTAATTCAATCCTCACCTCTTGATTATTTGTGAAATGTCTACTTATTGCCTAATTTTTAGAATTATCAGTATTTGATAGTGACAAAATATCAATGCGTTTATTGTCAATGTATAATGATACAAATAGTCCGTGGGGCGATAGTCGTCCTCCCGAGCGGTTCTAATGAACACGCCTTTATAATTATTACATGGTAGGTTAATGGTACGGTTTATTTATTTAATGGCATTTATAGATTCTACTTGGGAATAAGTCTCGAGTATGTGTGTGGCGTTGGTCTGAACACTGGGCGACGCCATTTGCATTGAGTGTAATGGCGGACGCACGGAGTCGGTCTTAGCTTCACACTTTGATCTGTTTTGGCCGATAAGTCTTGCTCTCTTCCAAGGTATGCGATTTGTATCGACGGTTTATATTCTTTCCTGTATATTTGGTTTGATACTCTGTTGAAATGTGAAAATGAAAAACATTTTGTGGTGAAGCCATGCTAGCTTTGAGCCGGGGTGATCGGCTTGCGAAAACGATTTGCTGTGAAACTCAGAGGTGCCGGTGGCCTCGAGTTTAGTCAAAGGAGAAGGAGGGGATCGTAAAGCACAGAAACGGAGGTAGTAGCCGTAAAATTTCTCGGCCGTAGCGCCAGCTAGTTGTGGCAGTGGAGAGATAGCTCGCTTTGGGTTTGAAATATCGTCATACGATCCCCTTTTCCAGCCTGAAAGTGTGTCTGTTTCTATGATCGGGTTAGAAAGAGCACGATTTGCGATCGTGAGGGCATTGCCAAATCACCTAGACTTAACTCCTATACACGACCCGCTTTGTTGCCTTTGCTTGAGGGAACGATGCTGTATATTTTCTGATACAGTCAGCGTAGTTTATAAAGATTAATGAGTCAATGTAACAGGGAGTAGGCAAGATAAAATTCAGCTAGGTCAGGCATGCATCCTAGGGGTCGGGACTGTTGCCACAACCTTAGTAGGTCACACAAGCATTTTTTGTAATGTGTAGACAGAAGCTAGCATCATAGTAGTTAACAGAAATCACCCTGGTATTGCCATGCCTGATGGCCTGTTTAACCTCAGCGAGATGATTGTTTTGGTTTATTTTTTATTGAGCTTGTTAGCTCAGGCTGGTGAACAGCAACATCTTAGAATTTATCGTCCATGACTGTTATACAACTGTTCTTGAAAGTGGATGCTGTGTTTGTAGTGTTGCCAGTATGTCAGAGAAGTAATCTTTCTCTGTTCTGACCCCCACCTATCATAGCTCCCAACACAAGTACAGAGACCACACACATAGATCACACTGGCAAGTCTTATTCACAATGTGATACATTTTCTACAGCCAGTGCAATATACACCCATATTACCCGGGGCTGCAAGTGAAACCCTTGTCAAACAATCTAGGTACTGTCTTTATACCCTAGTTGGTGTATATTTGTTACATTTCCTTTTCAGGGTGGACAAGTAACAGAGTTAAGACAGCTGATACGGAAAGGTGGTCTATCTCTATCTGTGTTTGATGGTGATATAGCTTATTTGAACTTCTAACACAAACAGCATTAAATGTGAAGTCACTAAAAATGTAAATGTCTAAGATGGATAATCAATTAGCCATTAGTAAAGTTGAGGGTTTATAACTAAAATGTATATTTCGAAGGTAGATAATCAGGTAACCATAAGATTACCCAAAGTATTTAGTCCCCTATTTAATAATTCCTAATTGTTGTATTTTTCATTTAAGTTTAGGATTGTTTCTCCACCTGATAAAAATAGTCATTTATGTTCTGCAGTACACTGACACGGTCCAAGATGAAAGGTGACTGTATCTATTTTGATTGCATGTGGTAATTCTAGTGGCGCAGAACAAGCAAAGTTGTAAATATGGAAGTATTACCAATACTGACTGTATAATGTGATATCCCCCTTCAGCAATATGCTTGAAAGTATCATCTGATCTAAGTGCAATGTTTATCAATGCTCAAATAACATTGTGATGGATTCATTGCCTTGGTGGTAATATTCAAACAATTTGTTAAATCATATTCAAGTACCAACGTGCAATTATTCTGCAACTGGTTTCCGAGCATACACTAAGCCCCTTTGATCTTTCAGATGTGAAAAATAAATGAAGTATTGTTTAATCACCGTGACTATTACAATAAGGTTTTATATTCGTTTAATTGAAATAGGAAACCCAGATGTTGCACAGAGGGGATGCTGCAAAAAATGGACCATCATCAAAGGAACTTTTTCAATTGCATCCTGGTTAAATGCAGTGTGATGTGAATGGTGCAACCACATCATAATCCATATGACTAAATAATTGAAATATGGCAATGTTTATTGCACTGTGCATCAGCATTTGTTCACAGCTGAACAAAAGCTGAAATTATGTTAAATTGTTTCAGTCTTTCATTGTATTGGCAGATCACTTTGATCTTGTGGTGGAACGTAATAACCCTCCCATCTCCCCGCAACAAACCAACTGGGTAGATGTGAAATTGAAAATAGTGTAGCATCTGGGAGAGATATTGTATTCATCATTTATCTCCTGTTCCTAGCACACTGAAAGACAGCAGGGTAGGGGGTAGTATTACAGTGTATCAGCTTGCGGTCCCAACAATACATTTCATTTTGTCCTTGTATGTGGGAATTTAATTATTATTCTTGTTAGTGCTGGTGTTAGTTTACAATAAATTAAAACATATTTAAATTAATATAAGTTTCCTAACATTCTTCTGCTTAGAATTGGTAGATCACCAGTTACATAATTTCAGTGTTATATAAACGACTTAATGGCACGTTTAGTTATGTACCACAGACCGACGTATAGTTTCACCTATACCTTTCGTGCACTCTTATGTCATAGCCAATCACCTTGCATCTATGACTGATGCACAGTATCACAGTATATATTATACTGTAGCCATAACAATGCATGTACCTATCATTGACATTCACTGGATGTTACACCGCAGCCATGCGGCATGCATATATCAGTGACACACAACACACACTGGTTGTGTGAAAAAGGCCATTGACTCACTTCTTCTAGTGTTTTAACTCCTGTGAACATATGGTTTAGAATCTTCAGCAATTCATCCTTGTCATTATAGGTCAAGTATCAATTACTATGTAGTTTTACTCTGGCTGGTTTGACCTGTGATCAAATCTTGATTGTGCAGAACTCATGTAGTTATCACTGGATTGTTTTAGTCCTGGTAGTTGGGGTTTTTTTTCAATGTTGTAATACTCTGACAGGTTCCAAGTGACTGGTCATGCCATGCTGGCACAGGTAATATCTGTGACATTATATCACAGTGACACATGCTTTGCTAGTTTCCACCTCTATACCATAACAAGACACTATGTACCAAAGTGAGACATATTACAATATAGTAACATTGTGACACAAATCATATCATAGTAAGGCAATACATGCTGATGAGGCTTTATGGCAAAGTAACACAGCTTACACCTTTGTGGTTATACCACAGTGATGTGACTTACACCACAGAGAAACACTATATTCCACAATGAGACACTATGCATCATACTGAAATGGGTTATACCACAGGGAGACTATGCACCAGAGTGATATGGGTTATACCACAGGGAGACTATGCACCAGAGTGATATGGGTTATACCACAGGGAGACTATGCACCAGAGTGATATGGGTTATACCACAGGGAGACTATGCACCAGAGTGATATGGGTTATACCACAGGGAGACTATGCACCAAAGTGGTATGGGTTATACCACATAGAAACCCTATGCACCACAGTGATATCATGCTCTTCCCACAGAGGTTACTTGTCATATCTTCCTATGAACCTCTGTTCTAATACGGCCATATATCTCGGTTCTCATAAAATCCCCTAGCGGCAAAAAATGGCAGCAGATTTATCTCCCCTTTTCTGTCCAATTAGAACATGTGTTTTATCGACTTAGATTCAACTTGACAAATGCAAGCAATGTGGAGAAACAAAAATGACATGACTGAGTTCTGCCTACAAGAAACATTTGAGCATCACAGTCGGGAAGAGGTTCTAGTTTTCACGATGCATCCGGAAGTTACCGAGATCTTTCGAATGATTGCTTTTGAAACAAGATCACTGATTGCACTTCTAAATCTGATTGCCTCCAATCATGAGTCTTGAACACTTGCACCATGAAAAGGTCATATTAGAACAGAGGTTACGTAGGAAGATGTGACAAGTAACCACTGTGGGAAGAGAATGCAGTGATATATGAGTTATACCACAGTGAAACTGCACATCATCACGTTTCACACATCTCGTCTCATTGTCCACAAGTTCAGCAAGTTCACAAGTGTGACACACATACTTCTGCAGTGACACACCTTTAGTGTTTCAATGAACACAATTAGGTGGCCACATCCTCCCCACTTCCACTTCCTGTTGTCTGTGGTTTTCAGACACTGGCATGTAAAACTACATTGTAATTGATAATCAAGTCTTAGCATCCTTAATGAGTGGCCACTGGTATTGTTTGTCTGCCTTGACTTGCATATGCTTTTAAAACCACCGATATGTGTAGATTTCTCCTAACCTTTTCAAATATTTTGTCATGTGTTCGTTCACAAATGCATTTACTGTAAATGTTCAAATTCATCCTGAACAGGATAAGTATTTTGGGGGCAAGATAGAAATACGTAATGCATGACAAATATTGTCACAGTGGTTGTCATTTTCTGCAGATGTTCTGTTGTATAGTTTGTATTCTCCCAGACAAAACAAAAATAATTGATTTGTGTGAATATTGCAGAAGTTATTAGAATGGATCTAATATGGATTGTTTTGCATTTACGAATACAATGAGAAAATAATTCAATATACTGGGCCATTGGGGTTTTTTTTAGTTCCTTGTCCATGAATAGACATACTCTTGCAGCTGAATGGTATACTTGGTTTGTAAGCATCTGAGGAAATAACCTCAATCTGATTTATGTATGTATGTATAAATAAATGTGTAGGACCCTTTGAAGTTAGCTTGGATTTCATCTCTTGGACTAAACAAATGAAATGAATTCAGATGACGGCCTGAATCTCTCGTACTTCAACAAGACCAGGCATCTGCATAAAGAGACAGATATCAAATTCTCCTTTCAAAACAAGCAAAGTTCATAAAGTTTAGTGTCTTGAATATCAAAGAACGATCTGTGTAGGGAATTAATGTATGAAAAACAAAAAAGGTAGAACACATTAAGATTGCCTTTATGAATGTGAATCTTTGTCAGAGATATCTGTATAATTTGAGATAGCAAGTCGGTAATGAGAACTTGATAGTCTTGATCTTTGTGTAGGTTGATACATCCGTTATCCACTGACCATGTGTTAACTTGTCACATGATGCTCCTGCTGGCGGAATAAAGGAATATTAACAATTGTAACAAGACATCAAAGACTAGTGTGTCGGTAATCTTTTGATTAACATGACCTGGTGATTGGATTTTAACACACTGGACGTAGGATGCACTTTGATGTATTATTCCTTGTGTGTGTGAGCAGGCTGGTCAAGTGAGAACAGATACAGCTATATTTGTTCACATATCTCTGTATTCCATCAACCCATACACTAGTTAGTCATAGGAAGGCATGCAGAAGTTATATTCCTTATTTGGTGTGAAATCCATTGTCTCACTATTCAATTGTTTGTGTAGACTTTGCACAGAGAAATTAATTATTTCTGCCGGTTGTAAAGGTCAGTTTGTCACGTATTGTCTTCTACGTGGAAATCTATTTTTGAAAAATAGGATTGAAATGCTTGAGAATGCCCTGGGAGGATATTGTGCAAGGTAAGGAGATTTGGGATGTGAATACTGGTA
This sequence comes from Haliotis asinina, assembly GCF_037392515.1. Classification (NCBI taxonomy): domain Eukaryota; kingdom Metazoa; phylum Mollusca; class Gastropoda; order Lepetellida; family Haliotidae; genus Haliotis; species Haliotis asinina. The sequence goes on from NC_090284.1 coordinate 10,919,267, forward strand.
TGTTATTATATGTAAACAGTCCATGATCATGCACTGGATGTACACATGCTATAAATTGCTATATCCTCCTTGTGTTGTGACAGTAAGAGATGACATACACACTAAGATAATGCTAAGACTAATCGCTGTGGAGCATGCTACATCCTTGAGGAAGAGTTGACAGGTCACCAGTGACAAAGTTAATTGTCCTGACCATGGAATATGGGATCGATATCCTATAGGAGACTGAGAGTGGTGTTATGCTTTGTAGCAGATTGTATTAGCTCTGCCGTGTGTTATTCCATGGAACAGGACAAAATCTGCTATTAATGAGTACAGGTTGCATGTTGGCAGCTAGTAAGTGGAATAGTCCTGATTGAATAATGTGTGTGTCTGGTGAAGACATGGGTAGTGTTACTGGTTAGCTGGGGTTTGCAGGGACAGGCACCATCGATCGGTGCCATTTCTTGAGCTTAAACCTCTGTGGCAAACAGATGCCTCTCCAGGGTTACAGGCATAAATATATTACCGCTAACATTTTGGTGGAATATTGTCCTATGCTAATTCTGTGTCAGGTGCTGAATACTTGCTATTATGGTTAAATACATGTCAGTCAGCCTTGCTTTTGTTTAAAGAAAGTGACACTGCAGGCATTCAGTCGCAGTGAACTACACAAACTAGTCCACTTTTCATTTCACACTGTTTAATGTGAATTATAGATTTTGGCTACAACAACTTATACTAGATTTTGACTAGCCTCAGACTAACAGTCACTGAATTTGTGTTATTGATGTATGTTTGAGATGCATATTTGTCGTAGATGTTTTATTGTTCATGAACTGATTAAGATGTATGCATGGTAAAAATATGGAAAATGTGTGAATCATTGTATTGATAAATGTTGAAAAACCTGGAATTAATTCAGAGCAGTTCAAATGGCCTTAATTTTCATTGCAAGCTGTTAGTCTCTTCATCTTGACTGTTTTGCACCAGTGGAAGATTTTGTCAAAGTGTTTCATGGTTGGATAGGAAATTAATATGGCTGCTTTATGGTTGTAAAAAATCCTTATCAAGCCCGAGCATACTTTGATGATTTTGAACCACTCCTAAGTGCAAATTATCTTGTGAAGTGTTGAAAGTCTGTGTTGCATCAATTACATGGAAGGAACATGTTTCAGAAACATTTGCTTTCAGTTTACTGTCATGAGAATGTATACAACATGTCTTTTTTGTCAAAAGATCTCCCTATGTCAGTTAAGGCCACTAAGAAGGGGAGCCAAAATTATGCCCTCTTTTCATGGCAGTGAAAGAGATGGATTTCCCTCCCTTTGTCCGAGGTCACGAGGTTCACTCGTCTTAGTTGGCCTGTGTTTTTTCTGGTAGGATGTGGGCAAGGCTGCAAACATATGGCTGTATGTAGGATTCCCGAGCACAGATCTTGATACTGGAGATTCTTTGAAGTGCTTTGGGTGACTGAGCCCTCTCATTACAGTAGAGAACATTCTTCCTTACATCAAAGCCCAAACTGCAAGCATATTCCTAAAGCCTCTCTCCACATGTATCTTTGGGAACTGACAACGTCAAAGGGAGAATGGCTACAAACCTAACCTAACCCTTTTAGCTTAGATTTTAATGTAATGTTTCTTGGGTCAAGCTTGTAGGGTTGGTGGAAGTCTTTTACATCGTCTTTTACTGATGGTATTCACTTTGGTAGGACTTTCTTTTAAAGGCTAGGCCTCTCGTCTCAAAGATTTCAGGGTTCTTAACTGTTCTTAGTTGAGATCGCAAGTTCTATTAGAGCATAAATCAAATGGTTTGTGGAGCCACGAAGTCAGTAGTATCCAAACAGCCTTGAGTTGAACCATGTCCCTCTACTATCAGAAAAAGGCTGCCTTGTCTGAGGTCAGGATGATTTTAGTATTGTTGGAGTTTATTGTTTCAAAAAAGGTTAGTTTACTCGCGTGAAACCGGGGCTTAAAGAGATCAACTGGATACACAAGTGCAGTGCTTCACAAAGATTTAAAGCAATTCCATTAGGATGGTATTTTAGAATCATACATTGCCGCTGGGAATAGTCAATCAGAAATAACCAGCCTGTTTGTTGGTGAGACAAGTATTTGCTGTTAAATTAGTGAACATTGAAAGAGCATGTGCATGCATGTGATAGGTAAAGAAGTTATTGAATCACTATAGGTATATAACTTATGTTTAAGTTTTGTAGCAAAGAATCTTTGTATGCCATTTTATTGTTTATTAATAAAATTCCTTTGTCTCAGTCATGAATACCGAATTTATTTCGTGTCATTGTCTAGTAAAGAGTTGGCAATGAGATCATGGTCAGTTGACACAGAGTTCATCACGAATAGAATTTCAAAGGTTTCCTTTTATTTGCTTAGTTGTCTCAGAGTTTTGGTCAAAAATCCAAAATCATCCACACAAACATGGTATCTGAAGCTAAAAGCAAGCTTGAACTGTGTTAGCGGTGACCAATCAGCTTGTTTGCTTGATAGCAGGACTGAGCATTGATTGAGAGAAGGTGACTACACGACCATCGTCAGCTTCATCCTTTGCTAACATAAAAAATAGCTTTGCCTGTGCCAAAATAGACATTCTTACTCGATGGTGATGTTGAGTGTGGACTTGGCTTAGACCTGAGCAAAGTATGTGTTGATCAATAGAAGAATAACATTTTTGGGGGACACTGTCATATTAGATTTTGAAGTTTAATTCATTTGATATTCACGTTATTATCTTGTGAAATAGATGATGTCTTGCTATCAGATTTAGTGGATTAATTTGAACAATTGAAATATTTTTTAGGGAAAATGCTTGGGGTCATTCTGAGTCTCAAGCAATTTTACAATCGGTCATATTTGATTTGAAAGCTGTCAGAAGTCGACAACGATACTGCAGGAACGTAATGATTCATCTTGTCATTTCAGATGTGGCTCTAAGACATTGTGGCAGCACGACAAACTCGGGCCTCATGGGAGATGCTGAGTCCCAGCGAGGATGACAAGCAAAGTGTATGAATTTCTCAATGACTCCGGCGGTAACAACTTCACGGAATCTGCCCCACGACCCCCAGTCCCCGGGGAGGAGAATGAGCTTCAGTCAAATGGGGGTATGTCCACACAAAGCTCAGGCTCCCACAAAAGTCATTTGTCCAACAAGAGTAACAGGAGTCAATCGTCCACTAAAAGTACCAAAAGTGCCGCCTCGAACAAAGGGGAGGTAAGCCATTCCCCAGCTGCAACGCCGCGAAAATCAAACCTTGAGAAATCAAGCTGTACCTCTTCACAAAAACTGGACCATGAAGAGATGGAAGCTCCAAATGGCTACGAGCCAGAAGGTAGTGCTGCCAATTCCCCTCCCTTTACCGAGAACAGCACCCCACCCCACCTGAAATGGGCTGAGAACTTGAACCACCTCCTGAGTGACAGTGATGGCGTCCAGCTCTTCAAAGAGTACCTGGATAAGGAGGGTGGTGGTGCGCTGGAAGTTGACTTCTGGTTCGCTTGTCAGGGACTCAAGCGCAAGAGTGCGCAGAGCACCAATATCCCTTCTCTGGTCAAAGCCATCTACAAGCATTTCGTACGCAATGATGGTGTGAGGTGTTTATTGAAAGAAACGAAACAAGAAATTTCGGACAAAATCAACAAGAAAATGGCAGTGGATCAGTATATATATGACACAGCTGCTACTGAAGTTGAATCATATATGAGAAATGTGACATATCCTGCGTTTTTGAACTCTGATTTTTATGTGCAATATGTTCAGTCATACGGTGATAGTCCAAAGTCCAGTCACTCCAGCGGCTCTAACAGTGCCCGACCGATGTCCCAGCCAGGTCCGCTGCCATCGTTACCTGAGGACAAGGAACTAGATACAGATGCCAGCAAATTCACCTCTATGGGGCCACCCTTGTTTCATAAGGTTCTCTCACACAAGTCATACCGAAGTGATTCATCTGGTGCTAAGAGGACAGAAACAATATCAGGGTGAGTGTTCAGTCTAGGTGACATTGAAGTTAAGCTGATCGAGTAATCTCCATTTAAAAGCTCTGTCTAGTAATGTTTTCCTCCTTCCATCCATAGTGGAACATTGTACAACATTCTACATTTCCTGCTGTAGTGCTGACGAAATATTAAAACACACGTAACTTCAACTCTCTGAAACCTTACTCCTCAACTTTTAAATTAGGAAAATTGTTTAAAGCTCTATATATGTAATGAAATATAACTTCGTTTGGTCAGAATAATCATCTGAACTAGAACAAAATCATCAGGTATCATGAATATGATGGATTTGTTTTTATAAAATGTGAGCACTGCCGAAAAAAACCCAAATATTCATGGTCAATAACTTCAGCAGCAGTTCTTGTGTTCTCGTAATTGATGTACAAGAGGGTATAGCAAGTATATAAATCTCGCTCCTCTTTCTTGTAGCCCTTCATCTAAACAGCAGTGAGTAGACTCGATTTAAGTCTCTTGCCAAATGCACTTACTTCACATGTGCTGATTGTTCAGTTTAATGTTAAAGCTTTTTGCTACTTTTCTCTTAGGCTGCAAAGCACTAACACATGATTGAAGTTTTATTTCTTCATTTCAATATGCTAGCTTCAGTATTCAAGCCACGAGCACCATCAACGTCCACACTGTTTACTGTTGTTCTGTGCATTCATTTTACTTTATGATATTCATATAAGTAAGGTTCTTATTGATGTTTTTGCCATTATCGTTATATGTTGTTACATAATTTGAGCAATCAGGCAATGGTAGCTGCCTTATTGCCCCACTGCCCCCAGTCATGCCTTTCCTCAGCCCACCCAATCCAGCTGTCACACCTCAGGGTTCTATTCAGTGTATCTTGCTACTCAACCCTTCAGAGATTCGTATTGTCCCCACCTACCAAATTCCAAATTTGCAATATTCTATGTCCCATCCCACAACGTGTAATATGCCCTCTTTTAACTTGTGCCACCTGCACCAACTAGGTGTTTTTGTATCTCCAACCGTCTGTGTTTGTTTGTGGTTTTTTTTCACACTGCATTGTTCTCGTCTGTTACTGATTTACATGTTATATTTTGTCATTCCCTCCTTGCCATTCTCTCTATGTATCCCATCCCTGCTCTAAGTGCAGACAATATGAATTCTTACCTGCAGGACAGGGATATCCCATCCCTGCTCCCAAATCACACAATCCTGACATGGATATTCACCTTTTGATTGGGTATGCCACACATGAACTGTTACAGCTGTCCCATAATATATTTGACTTTAAAATCAGCCAAGTGAGCAAATGTCCTTGCTATTTCCACCACCACCTGCAGCAGACCATGCATGTCTCTGATAATATTTCCAAGCATGAGCACTGCTTAAGAATTTCTGAATTGGTTTACATCTTTGCTGCACCCTATGTTTCGAGATAAATAACTACATAGGATGGAAACATTTTCACAAGGAAACTGTTTAACATGATAACATTGATGTTTGTATAATAAACTACCACGAGTGTTAATTAAGTACTGTATTATCTCCAGTAACGGTTCGGGTATGAATTGCTCGTTCGTCTTGAAGGTGTACGGTCAGTCAGCTGGATGGCTGCATATGAACAACTGTTGGTTAAGGCAGCAGAACGTGATCTGTGAAGCTTTAAGATAAACAGCTTTATGTTTGCAACTTTCCAATAAAATGTCCCTGGAAACTGAATTTTGATTCAAAACGGCCTCCATTCTCTTGTGATCTTGAAAGCACTGAAGCACAAGCTTGCAGTATGAATATTGATCAGTTCAGTCCACAACATTTATATTTTAATCATAATACATTACTTTTTGAAGTGTGTTTTTGATCTTTTATGTCAGATATTCATCAATAGTTACTAATTCCTAGCTTATGATCATATGCAGCGCTAGTAGGCTTAACTGGTTCTCAAGTTCCACATGATGAAGTCTTGTCAATAATATAGGCAGATGCTTTTGTCCTGTTCACATGATCAAACAGCTGCGCTCCTTTGATCACCCATGCTGACTGGCATAAAGTGTTGATCAACAGCTTTGGCACTTTTTTATAAACTTCATTATTTGCATGAATTGAGATATAAGTATTTTGAAAACACGGAACTTCATCCATGTGACAGTAGAATGATCATTATCTTGACAATGGAGATTTTTAAATTCACATTCATAACGAATTAGACTGCAAAGGGATCAAAAGTTGGCCTGTTTGGCCTTTCTGTTTATAGTGTTTCCCTTCCCCTTTCATATTAGTTACATTCATAGTAAGAATACTACATTCGCTGCAACTCGAAGTGAAATTTAAATTTAAACAAGTAATCACTTAGCTGTTACACATGCTTTGAGGAGAAATTTGTCATTTGTTACATGTATTTATATATTTTGATTCAGTGTAAGAATATCCGTGTTTTGCAGGTACCCTCTGTATTGTAATTCTCGCCATTCGTCCTACCCAAACCATGTGTCATACGCACCTGCCTCAGCTCAAGATAGCGAACTGCAGTCTCTCTCAAGTGACGCCCTCACTGACGACACCATGTCAGTTACAGACAGCAGCATGTGAGTAACAAAAATAACAATATTGTCTTAGAGCAAGATATGGTTCAGTCACACATTATATCATAGTGGATCAGGTGGATAATGGGACTGATTCAGCCATGTATGGGTGAACGACTGCCTCCGGTGCCAGCTCTCTTGATTCTGTCTGATTATCCCCATGTTGCTGATTAGTACTTATGCCGTCAACCACTAGTCAGTTTCATAGAGGTGATTGAGGGGTACACGTGTTAAAAAAAATCCCATCACCCGACACCTGTTTTCATTTAAGTGTTCTCCACACTCTCTTGCATACATTCATAGATGTTTGCTGGCTTTCTTCCTCACTCACTCACTCACTCACTCACTGAAATATTGGTGATTACTAGACATTTTCACCCAGACTTTGTTATTTACCCTGCTGCCATTTACCTGTGTTAATGTCTCTCTGTGGCTTGTGTTCAACATATTAACAGGCCAGACCAGACCAAAAATATTTGTTTTACAGATCCACCTGCCATATTTTTTCAAGACCAAGAAAAAATAAATAAATACATTTACCCCGCTGAAAAAGTAAAATCCTAATGTTTTTGTTGGTTAAAAATGTAAACTCACAAGAAAATACTTCTAAGATTGTTTCCTCTTTACCTATATTCACTTACTAAATTGCCAAAAGTAAAATACTTTGTGTATTTAGAAAGAATACTTTGATTGGAAATGCATTATTATTTTTTTTTCCAACCTGTGTTTAGGTTTTCAGTTGACAAAAATCTGTAAAACAAGAAATAAAATTGGTGTGGCCTAATCTCAAGTTCAAAATGATTATAGCTGACATTGTTATTTTGATGAATTATGAAATAGCAAGATGGATTGTAAGTTGTTATCAACATCAAATAAGTACAAAAAATTGGTAATCTTTTGAAAAAATAAGATGAAAGATTGTTATGGTATATTTTCAAAACCTCTGTCATTTCATCTTCTGACTGAAAAGAGTATTATCGCTTGCATCTTCAAAGAGTTCTCTTTTTTATCATTTGAACAGATGTTTGAGATTTGGAAGGCAATGAATCTTTTCACTGCTGTTGTCTGAAGGATGTTTGATATTTGATGAGCAGGAATCAATCGTAGACAGCCATGATCCTGTGTCTTCTCTTTCAAGTGTACATAAAGAATAATAAATAATATATCATGGAAACATTAAGGATGCTCTTTTAACTCCTCTCTAAAAGCTCGAACCTAGTCAGGTATGACACAGACTGAGTCTTACATAAAGAGTAGAATTCTCTATCAAAGATTTGCTTTTTGCCATTAAACATGAAAAATTATTCATCAGAGGTGACTTGTAAGAGGTTGGGTACACTGTTGCCCATGGTTGCATGGGTGCTTTGAATACATCAGACAGATGGCCTGACCAGGATAACAAAGAGGTGCTAGTTTATCTTCAAACTTTTATGTCCACATTCAACCATTGTTGAACACAAAATATGGTCTGGGCCTCCAGTAATCATGTCGCGGTTGAATGATCAGAAGCAGAGGTGGAAGGCTGGGTGATATTAGTTTACTAGTCGGTGTTTGATCATTCGAGCGGAACAGACTAGATGAATTCATTCCCATGTGCTACGGGAAGCCCCAATGACAATTCAACAGTTGAGGGATTTTGCATTGAAGGTTCATAGAAATTCATCTTTCATACATCTTGACTGTAAATTTGTTAGGAGAAAAGCCAATTTTGACAAGAATAACTGCTTCGCTCAATTTAGTGTTTTTCTCTCTTAAGAACTTATAAGTCATGAGACTTATTAAACTGGGATATTAAATGACAAAGTTATTGCATGTATTTAATCATGATGATTTATGTTTACTTTATGAAAATAGAATTTAAGATGATTTTTTCTTTTTATCATCGGCTTTGAAAATCACCTTGTTAGGACATATCCCATTATTCATGTTTCTCAGTTAAAGATTCTCAGAGGAATAATAATATTGAAATATGGTGAATAACATTATACTAAGGTATCAACTAAAGGTAAATTTTTTGCAATTTTATGTCCCATTAATTGTAACCCCAGAGGACAGCTTCGTTTGAAGTAAGAACAAGGGATGTGCATAAACCTTCCATAACATTCTTCATTGTTACAGAGAAACAAACACGTAATCAGCTTAGAATTTCATGTTTGATAAAAAGATATGTTTTGTCGTTTCATGAAGATGAAATGTTCTAGATACAGACAGATATCTTTGAAATGCAAAACTTGATTTATTGATGTAATGCCATATTTTCATGACTTATTTGATGTTTGCTACACAAGCATTTAGAGGTTTCCTATATCCCGAACCAGAAACCTACATGATACAGAAACAGATATGTCGTGTCTCCCTTATGCAGAATTAAAAACTTTAGCTGTGGTATTTTCTACCATCCAGCATATCTGTTTCTCAGTAGCCTTTTGTTCATGAATCCAAAAGGTGTTCTTTACCGAAAACCCACTCCTGAACACGAGCACAACTCATGTTATATGTTTCTTTGTAGTAATTAAATTACTATGGCGGGTGATTACGATCCGTATCCACATGTGAGCAGGCTTTTGTCTGACAGTCTTTGAAGCAGAGGCACTGGGAAGCACCCCATTATGTTACCCTCTTTGGCGATCAATTTGCCATTGACAATCAGTCGAGCCTAACACACATGCAAACTTCAAACGCCTGGGCCAGCCCCCATCAAGCAATTTATGCCTTGTTTATAAAAGGCCTAGCCACTTCCATAGCGGAAAGCTTTTTATCTAATGAATAGTATGGTGCTTTGATCTTCAAAAGCTCTACCTGGTCCAGTGCAGGCCTGTGATTGGCCCACAACAGAGAGATTGTGTTGATAGCAGTATGGCGAACACTGTCCTCTAACTCAGGCCTATATATCATGTCTGACTCTGCTGCTTCTTATTCTTGCTCAGCTAAACTTTCCTTTGGTTTGATCTTTTCATGGAACACAAATGCTTGTAAATGTCTCTTTGTGCTGTCTTTCTTTATGAGATTTCTTGTGGTTTGTCTAAGAGCATGACTTGAGAACAGAGTTCAGCAGTAGCTTTCAAGTAGTAGACTAATTTGCCTTGGAGGTTTATCCAATCCAAGTTTCCATTAACTTGTTAACTTCATCCTGGCCTCATCTTTCTTTGTAATATGTTGTTGAAAACAACGGACTGGTGAGTGATCCTGGCATTGAAGTGCGCGTTCTCCGTTTGTTGTCAGATGATTTTCTGAAAAAATCAAATGAAAAGCATTATGGTTCAAAATCAGCTTCAGTCAAAGACTCAATGTAGATGATGACAAAACCATGTGTCTCTTTGTCAATCTCCTGAAGAAAAAAGAGCGGCAAAATGAAAGGAGGATGAATTCGAAGAAGGGAAATATGAAAAACAGTTTGAAAAATGATTAGTTTTTGTCTCAAATTTCAAAAGATGTTTTGATGTGATTAATATCTTGTGAAATTCAGTTAATTTGCTCATATCAAAAAGATAAATTTGTCAAAGATATGCAACTTTGTCAGCATAACATTTGTGCAATCAATTGCTAAAAGACAGGTATGTTCTTTTGTGAATGCTATGGGAAAGGGGTCTCCTTGTTTACTTCGGCATTTGATCAGTGAGTCGCAAGGGCATAGTTTTGATGAATCAGGTGGGCCCTCACCATCACAAACTGATAACATGACTTGGCAATTTGTGGTGATTTCTATCAACTGTTTGAAGAATATTTCCAGATTGTTGTGGAGAGGTCCCTGTCTTCAAACTACTAGCTCTACCATCAAGCGTTTTTGCAGTTGTTTGCTTATCTGTATCTTAGCCTTTTGATGCTCTGCTAAGAATGTAAAAAATCTGATGCAAGTGTTTCTCCCCCTCTGTGGGAGTGGACTTGGTCAAATCTTCACACAACCGACTAGTCCATCCAGGAATGTGGGGAGGTCAGGAGATATGACCCGTACTAGTGTTTCATTACACTGACAGTCTAGATAATGTGATGAGGAGTGAGGAGGGGGACATTTGATGTGCTCAGTCTTAAACATATTGCTACTATTGACTTTAAAATTCAGGTGGAAGATGACCCAATGACAGTTATATGATGATATAACATGATCGTGTCTGTTCCCTTTAATATGGACGTGTTTTAAATACAGTGATAGGTGATGATCTTCAGATGATTTTTTAATTATTTAAACATTTAGGTTATTTATTCATATTTTTTGCTTCACACCTTATCATTTCATAAAGGAAACTAGTTTCAACTGTATAAGAATAATTGTCTCGGTCTCATGATTTGATGGACTAGAGGCTCTTTCATGGTTTACAACAACCTTAAGGGCACCTGCCCTGTGTTCTGGATCCTGAGATTGATAGATGAAACAAATAGAAGGTCCACCATCTCCAGGGGAGGAGAGAGGATTCAAAATGGAAGCCATATTGGCTGTTAGTACAAGGCCCTGATCATTGAGTTGTGGACTCGTTCCATTCATAGGAGCTGGATAGGACCTGCAAAGCAAGCTTGGGAGAGAAAACTGGTAACAAAAGATATGGGGCAGCCAACTTAGCCCGGTAGACTGCTCCAGGTTAAGAAGGCTTGCCTCAGGCTGACTTTCTTTGTGTAGAGGGTCTGTCTCAGTTGGGTTGAATGGTAGCAAGGGACAATAAGGGCACCTCCAGTGAAGCTTGAAACTGTTAGCTGGCTGTCCAGTTGTTCTGACTCAGGGCTGCTGGAGATATAGCCCCCCAGTCAGGGAGATATAGTGGATATTGCCCCTAAGTCAAGGAAATACTGGCTCTGGTCATACAAGTGAAAGGTGACCAACCCAGGAATTAGCTCTAGGCCATATTAAGAATAAATAGAAACTGACTAATACATTTTAGGTTTGAAGATTGGATTGCATGAATTGAGCATTATTGCAACCTAAGGCAAGGAAGGGCGTAATATTGAGGCTTTCTGGTACTTGTAGTTTAGTACCACTGTTTGTTTTGCACAGTGTCAAATAAAACAAAGGATTCCCGCACTGAGGCTCTGTTAATATTGGAATTTAGTCATTTACAGAAGTATTGTCTATAACATCTTATTAATGCTTGTCTGGATTAAAAAAATCAGTATTAGTTGTTATTAATGCTTAGCTACATGTTTCTTTCATTCTTATTGCAAAGATGGAGCACCAACACTGTCAAAGATTATTAATGAGGGCTTATGACAGTAAAGAGATAGTTGAAAGATTTGGACCAGCGAATACTCCAGAGATTTAAACATTTAAGTAAAGCAAGCATTTCATGTATTCGTGTTTGTGTTCATGGCAACTATTGATATGAGTTATTAAACAACACCCTCTTTTCATCTTGAATTATATAACAATCCAAATGGAAATATGAGGAACTTTTATTGCTGCCTTCTATTACTTCATCAAAAGAATGCCTCTAGTCACCATAGGGAATAAGGGGCATAAAACACCCCAGCAGTCTATTGTATCCCTTTGCACCTGTAATAAAACTCTGTAAACAATGGAGGATTAAGCTAGACACTTAATTGATAAACATTGAGGAAGGCATTATCGCTAATTACTCCAAGGCTTGTCTCCATTACCTTTGTGGACAGCAGCAATCAAAGAAAAGTCTGCTTTGATGATAGGGATGGCATTACTTTTATTGCAGCAGCTTAAATGTTGTATTGATGGTTAGCAGAACTGGCTGATAGTGATGAGGGGATGAAGTACAGGGCAGGGTGGACAACATAGTGTGTGCATGTGAGGTCACTGACCTTGGCTGCTTCAGTGGAGCATACATGGTACTGTTGGGTTTCAGTGTGTCCTTGAACTTGTGAAATACCATGTTGCTGGGGTGGAGTATGGGGATGAATTGTTTAACCTGTCAGCTTGACATAAAAAATACTGTTTCTTGTCATTGGCTCAATTCTAAAACATTTTTTGTGTCGTCATCTCTCGTTTGCGTACGATGGTGATGCATTTCTTTTCTTTGCTGGAGGGATGGGGTACACTGGTGTTTAAGCATTCATTTGTCACAGTGTTTGACTCCCCACATGGTGCAACATGGGAAGCCCTTTAACAATATTGCTGAAGTATCACTGAAAATGGCAAAATGCCATATTCATTCAATGCATGACGATTGAAAGACCACAGCCAAGAATAGCCACAAAGAATTATGTTCTCATCAAAAACATTCACATACTTTCCATACCAGTAATATGTTAACAAATAACCTTTCTTTGATTGATGGTTGCCTGATTAACTAATTAGAAAAAATATAAGTGTTCAACCAGACTACCGTTTGTGTCCAATTCCATTATTTGCACCAAATGTGACTGTTCGCTTTTGTCAGTGTGTTTTATCGAGGAGGTTGAACAGCAAGCACCAATTTTGCCCCACAGTTAGCTAAGCAAGGCAATATCAGACTTAAATATGATTGACTAAGCCATCTCTCTTTAAACATCAACTTTTATTTTTCAGTGATGCATCTCACTACAATGTAAAGCGTCAGCGTAAAGCTATGAAGACTATGGCACAACAGAACCGAGAGCCGAACCTCATGCTTCATTCACAGTTTATCCCAGTAAGTTGAGAGTTCACACTAAATGTATAATTTGTTTTTGTAAATGTTATCTGTTTTGTTCACATGTGACCGTTGAATGAATAATATATAGTATAAGCATGGTTCACTCTGACTGGAAATAATCAATGTTTGGTTTATTAATGCCTCGAAATGAATAAAAATAACGGAATGCAGTAAGAGTAATGTTATCTAGTACTGATGATTTCATGAAAATGATATTATATGATCTTTTATTTCACTTCAGCGGACAGAAAGGGCTCCCAAAGATCGCAACATTGCAGAGACTGACCCTCAACAGTTTGCACAAATGTTGATTGAGAGGATGCAGTGTGTCCTTGAAGAACGGGAGGCAGGAGCCAAGGTCGATGAAAAGTTGAGGTGCTTGAGTGAGGTGTGTAACAGTCAGCAGCCATCTTTGATTTTTATTGCAGTTATTTTCCAGAATTCATTATCCATCTTGCTTTGAGATTAATTCCATGCATCTGAAATGGTAAACTCTTATTTTAATTGTATTAACTTCTTATATGGTGAAGAAAAATTCTGCAAAAGTAAGGCATTGTTTCAAAACTTTTTGTCCCTCTTTAGGCGGACGAAACGGCAGGAACTTCAATGATGAAGAATACGACCGCCACCTCCATCATTCCAATGATGTCTACGTCTACTGTGGAGGAGGAGACAGCTGAGAGTATATTAGATCAACACTGTTCTCGGATTTGGGCAAACTCAAACCACCATACACCAAGCCGCTCACCAGGTAGACATTCACCTAGGAACAAATCACCTGACAGGCTTCGGTTAAATAAGACTCTCCCAGCTGGTGGTGTGTCCGGGCATCGTAGCCGGAAGCGGGAAAATCGTGACTTTGTTGCATCATGTGATAGTGGCGTTGGCGATGAGAGTTGTAACAAAGGAACACATCGTCATATACATCACCATCACCATCATCACCATCCTCCTCGGGAGTTACGGACCAGTAAACAACAAATGGAGTATGAGGCGCAGAAATACAGTATGGCATGTATAGGTAGTGATTTCCCCAATAACGGTTCTCGGAGCTTCTCAGAGTTCCATCATCGTGAGATAGAGACTCGCGGAAGGTCATCTAAAAAGAGTTGTGCAACTAGAAAAGGCTCTGATGCAAGTAGTCATATTGACAGTGGAATAAGCATGGTGTTCGACAAGGATTCCTTACTACGTATGCCAATAGTGACTGGACCTAACGCTGAAAAGTAAGTTGTTTTAATGCATTTCAAGTAATTTATTTACAGAATTTGTTTCAGAGACAATGTGATTTTCACGATTTTCTGTTTGGCAGATAAATTGGCAAATGGGCAGTTAATAGAAAAATCTGTCTCTCTAAAATGGTTTGTATGTGTTTAGCCTCACTTAGGAAAGTACATTAGCTGTCTTATCGCTGATCTTGCACCATGGTGACCTCACCTTTACTCATAAAGGTCTCTGTCCTTCTTTGTCTTAACGATGAAAATTGATCAGTGTGTAACACATTCCTTTTATTCCTGGGGTCTACCAGGATCCACAAGCCATGATTTATATTTGCTCAATAAATGATACAGCATTCCAGGAATCATTTTGGTGCGGACAGAAATATTCTGTTACATATGCAAACAGCATAAAAATACACCCCTGACAGAAATTCTGTGATGCTGTTGGTTCTCCTCCATTGCAATAAGAGAATATGTATATTGACATATATCATGTGCATTGATATGAAATACAACAGATATTACATGTTCATGTAGCCTTTCCCTACTCCCCACTTTAGACTGTGGCAGAGATCAGGTGCAAGTTGTGCTAATGTGCTACACAGTTACACATTGTGATTGTATTCCCCTGCCTGAGCAATATTGATCTGGCTCTGGGATCTTGTATCACACACATTTCACTGCTTCCCATAGATTCCTTGGTCTCATATTCTGCTTCAGCCAGCCAAATTTTACAGTTCTCAGTTAAAAAACACAAATCATTTGTTAGTAACACTAGACGCGAACCAGCAGTGTTTAGTCTAGGCATCCTCAGATTAGAGGACTGTGGGTCATGTGAAGTCAGCTGTGATCATGTACCTTGCCTATAATTAGTTAAGATGTAATCATTATGGCGTGGTCGATCAGTTCAGAACACCAAATTAGCTCCCATTTCACCTCTGTGTTAGTCTAAGCTTGTTTAACATCAAAGAAAATGAGATTTGAGCTGTAAATTAGCCATGATGTTCCATCACAACATTGGTTTGATGTGAGAAGATATTAATTACTATATACCAAGGTTAATGGCTCGTGTTATTCTCAAGGAGGTAGTTTTACATTATTTATGTTGATGGCCCAACTTCATCGAAAACATGACCAAAGAATTTTTTACAATTAATGATTTAGGCCAAATTGTAAATATTCTCTCATCCATCAAAAGATTTTTTGTTGAATGGACCTAATGGGTAATGAAGGGTTATGTTGTGTATTCAAGGAAGAATTCTGAGGATCTGTTCACACTATGCAAAGAAAACTGTTAATTGTAGACAGTGAGGATGAGGGTAATATTTCACAGTTACAAATGGTGATCAATATTTGGTAATGTATGCATCGTGCTATCTCAGACTATCAAGCTTCCATGTATTTCACAAAGATCACAGTAATCCTTATCTGGTTTCATCAGACAGAATTTTCCAGTAAGAAAACTCTTTGTAACACAACTCATTTGTTAGAATTCCTTGATAACAGTTAATCTTTCCCGCATGTCCTTCAGAAGATGTAAACACAAGGAAGTTACAGTGACATCTACAAAGGGATCTCCAGTGATGGGGGAAGCATTTTGTGCAGAGTTGTTTCCCCTTTTCTCCCTGTATGCCTATGGCTCCTGTGGTAACCGAGGACTTTGATCTAGGATGATTCATAATGGGGGAGCCCACATCTCTGGTGTTTCAATGTCTGTAATTGTGTAGCAAGTGAGAGTTCTTTGCACATGGGGTCACTCTTACAACATCTGAGAACAAGATGATCAGTGGAACCTTAGAAGAAAGAATTAATTGCCCTGAACCAACCAATTAATGCTATTAGATTACAAAACTGCTCCCAGCCTTTGATGTTGTCTGATAATGTTTGTGAGCTGATAAAGCTTGCACCATGGAAGATTAGAGTGATGTCATGGGAAGTGTGCCTCCCATTTCACCTCCCTCACATTGGGGGGGTAGGGGTTATTCTCAGGGGTCCTTTCTCCCTGCCCCGGGAGGGGCAAGCATATTGGTAGAAAGTATGTATAGAAGTATCTGACATCCATTCCTTCTATTCTACTAGCATCAGGCAGTGTATCTTTGTAATGGTTTGTCCATCAGTATGATTGTGTTGTTCCTGCTCTTAAATATATATTTGAATGTGGACTTCTATAGAATGTAGACTTGCATAGAATAGAATGTAGAGAATGTGGATTAGTCCAGTGCTAATTTACACATTTAACATTTACCTGAAGTGAAATTATTTCAAACTTATAACAAATAATAACAAAGTTTGCCACCCAACATCAACTGACATTGAATTTTCAAGTCTTTCACCAACTTCAAAATCCAACTTTTTGGTTCACAAACATAGCACTGTGTCCCACACCCCACCTCAGAATTGAGGTGTTGACTGTACCAGTGTGCCCCACACACCCCAGTTCAGCTTTGAGGTATTGAATATACAAGTGTGCCACACACTTCCAGACTTCCTATCCCATTCCTCCCCAGGTTGTGGTCTCTAGGGGCTACGGCCTCACATCAAAGTGGCCCGATGCTGGTGCTACAGATTTGATAGTATGCACCTTCTCTGTGCCTAGTCTCCCCCCACATCTGTTTCCCCATTCCTGGGTCCCCCCCCATGGACACCCCCCAACAGTATCACTTTTATGATAGCTCCACGCTGCTTTTTCTGGCTCCCTACAACAAGCTTTGCAGACTTTCAGAGTAGAGGAAAACAGTCGTTAAAAGCAAAAATTGTTGGACCTTTGAAAGAGGGAATCTACATAGAAGTATTTCTTATGTCTGGTGCATTCCCTGTGTGCTTGTTTTATATATAATTGTACACACCCTGCCTCATGTGTTTGTCTTGAGAAAGGTTAGTCTCTGTTTACGAACTACAACATAAACAATGGATGAGATAAGCTAACCACATGTGTGCTATAATCTTGCAGTCCTTAAAGCTATTGAATACTGGGTGTTACATGATCCTGCAATGTGCCAGCGACAGGTTACACACATGGCAGCTGCAAACTGGACTTTTTTGGGGCATGCTTAACCCGTCAGCATTGTATGATTGGTAGGACAATAGCATTTAATTTGTTTTTTAAAAAAAACCCACAAAATAAATTTTGTGTCAGCTGAAAGACTGACTTAATTTAACTCTTCAGTATTGTATGATTGGTAGGACAATAGCATTTAATTTGTTTGAATAACACAAAATATGCCATGTGTTGGCAGCAAGACTGACTTAAGGTATCCTTTCACTATTGTACGATGGGTAGGATGATAAGTTTGTGTGTTCAAGAAACAGAAAATGGTAGTTTTAGTTTGTTTAAACAGCACATCAGTTGCAGGACTGAATGAATAGTGGCCATATTTAGACATTTAAACTTTTTTAAGTTGTATATGTTCCAATTTGCAAATTTTAAGGTTAGACAGATATGAAATGTTTCCATGGGTAAGTGTAAATTAGCTTTTAAGTTAAGTTGCCAACCATAAGATACATTTCCAATAGTCCATGCTTCCTTTATGCAACCAACAAACTTTGATGTGTAAATTAAAACATGAGCAACTATGTATGTCAAGTTTGATTGGTAAAGCATTTTCTAGTAAAGATTAGCAAATACTAACATTATACGTAAAGCATTTTCTAGTAAAGATTAGCAGATACTAACATTATAAGTTTCTTCCTAGTTGAATGGAGGTTAGGAATAGATAATCTGTTCTGGATATGATATCTGCATATCATTTGTTTTGACTCAACAGTCGCACAGTTGCGAAACTGACAGCACAGATGATATGAGCACTGTATTGTTTGACAATGATAATTTTTGCAAATGGACATTTTATGTTATCAGCTGATCTTGGGAGGGGGTGGGGGGACAATTGAAAAATGAAATAAGAATCTATTTCAATAGGCAATAAGAGTAGGATCATCATGAAAGTAGTTGTGTGCATAATAGTACGAATAATGTAGACTTGAATTACCTAGCCCAACTTCTTTCATGATTGCTGTAACAAAAGCTATGTGAGCCAACCAACTTGATTAGAATAAAGAAATAGAACTCCTCAATCGTCTATTATGTCAAAAGAGAGTGATTACCATGTAATTATGTTTTCAAGTTTGACTCATAACTGAAATAAGTGAGCATATTGAAATGAATCCCAGAGAGAGTAGAGAAAGCTTGAAACGTTTCTATCAATTTACTTCTATAGGGCCAGCCTTTTATGTGTTCCTAGTTTTTCTGTTTTAATAATTTGTTTTTGTTGTTAGAAATAGGATAAATTGCTACTTCAAAGGGGTGTCGGTATTACTGTGTCTGAGGCTGTACTTTGTAGATAAGCTCCGTTCAGCTTTAGTAATTGATATTGCTGACGAGGGTCAACCATTGGCCATTTTCTTTCCAAACAGCTCAAATTGTTTGACATGAAGCCACTGACTTCAAAGAGCTGACTTTCATGTTTTTTTGATTGTGTAAAACATATAACTGCTGTCGTTGTCTTTGACGGTGCTAGGATTACAAAGCAACTCTTTTGACCGCTTGCAAAGCCATACTTGTTTTGAGTGGAAAAAGAATAATTAATGAAGATTTATTGGTTGAAATGATGCTCCAAATAACGTGATGAATTGCCGATGCTTTGATGAGTGCGGCTTCTGTGAATACCTCTTTTGAAATTCAACACAAAAGCTAATGAGAGGAGATCTAAGACACATCAAGGAAGCCAGAACCGATATCAGACTGAAATGTCCCGCGCTGCTCAAAGATTCTATTATCCATTTATATTTTTTTAATTTTATTTGTGAACTTAATGGGGATATTTTGCTCTAAAAATCCATTTTTCAGCTTTGATAGTTAGCAATATCAAAGTGTTAGTTTGTTGGGCAACTGACAAATCTCATCTGTTGATTTCAAAGCATAAAATGGGGTCTTGTTCAGTTGCGCTCTCCTGATCATTTCTGTTATGAGTAATTTTCAGAGACGTTGTGTACATCAAACGAAGAACCCTAATTGGGGACAGATTAAAAGCATTGATTCATGTTAGTGGAAAGGTTTAGGATCAGTTGAAATTCAAATAGATTACAAGATCCTTTCACTTAAAACGCTGAAGAGCAGACCTGAAGGAAAAGATAAATTAGCATCAGTTTTTTAATTGTATTTAATGCCTCATTTTTTTCTAAAGAGGTTATCAGAAAAGCTTTTAGTTTTGTTCCAAATGTTTAAAGATTATGTACTTTTTGGATTGTTGGTTTGGTTCAAATTGTGCAATAAAAGTTACAAGCAAGAACATTAAAGCAGGCAACATCCTATAATAAAACCTTCAGAATTTTTATTTGTTCTTAACAATGGCTCAAAGGCATGTCATTAATCAGTTTTGACAAATGTAACAGTTATATTCTAGGCCTCATTTGAAATATGCATGAAAGTTTCTTTTGTCTGTAATCCAAACATGCCATGCTGAATGCACCTATGTACCTTGAATGTTCTTCATATTAAGTAGGTACTGACAGCTTTGGTTGAGTGATATAAGGAGTTTTTACAGCCTTCATGAATCTTTCAGTTACTTTTTCAAATGGCAGTACCAAGTTTATGTTAGATGTTCAAACACTGAATTGCTTTATTCTTGTCATATATTATTGACAAACAACAAATGGCAAAGAGCATAGAAAGAGATGGCACGATAAAGTTTTCTGCTTTTCAAAGATTGATATTCCATATAGCACTGAACACCTGTATTTCTTTTCTACTTGAATCTGTCAGTGTCTTGTTCTTTATTCCATTTGTGTTGGATAACTAAGCAGTATACAGCAGTTGTCACCATCAGGTTCTTTTCACAAATGAGTGGAGCTGATAGTTCTTGTGTTGAGTGTGATCACCAACATGGCGCCATAGCCACTTGGACAGAAATGCTGCTTTTGTCAAAAACCCACCCAATAGGTGACTCAACTGTAACTGTATTGGTGTATATACAGGTTATTTGATACTTCCAGGGTACATACTAGGTCATACTTACTTAAACTGTGTTACAAGTATGGACATTTCCATGTGGATAGGACACCATGGTGCTTTTTTCAATAACCCACCCAGTGGCTAAGTCTACTGTAACTGTATTGGTGTATATACAGGTTATTCAAGATTTCAAGGGTATATACGAGGTCATAATGACAGTGCTGTAAATACTGAAATTGTAGTGTCCAATAATGTGCATGTCAATAAATGTTGGCATCTCTCTTGCAGGGTTATGCAGTGGATGATGGACTCTGAACGTCAGCAGGAACCTGGCATGAGTCATCTGGAGGTAGATAAGGGGTCATCACACAAGAATGCACGTCATCGCCTCAACCAATCAGCTGGTGCCTCATTGCAAACACACAAACAAAGGTGAGTCTGCAGAAAATGAAGTATATTTTTCCAGTTTAGTAGCATATTTTTAGAGTTATGAGTTACATGTTCGTATAAATGTGTTGACACTTTTGTGAAAGAAATTTTAAATGTTCATTTTAGTTCCAAGAAGGTTGGACATGGAACAAGTCGGTCTGCTTCTGTTGAAAGAAGCTCTTTGCTGTCATGGACTCCGATTGGCCAGTCTGCACAGATCTTGCCCAATCAACCATTTGCGCAGGACTCATCCATGCCACTTCCCCCACCCCCGAACCCAACTACTCAGCTGGAAGAGGCTCGTCGCCGGTTAGAGGACCAATCACGGACATCTGCCATGGCAGGCAGTGGCAAACGTGCAGAGGGCACAGTTCGGTCTTCCTCTGCAGGCCCAGTCAAATCAAAGTGAGTGTCACACATTGCTAGAATACCGGTTTTCTCAGTGTAGTAATCATTATAAGATGCATTATTAGGAATAAAATCAGTAAGATTTTATATTTGGCTTGTCAGTCTCGCTATTAGTACACTAATGTTTACTAGTGGAAGGGAGACAACACTGTTATAGTTATCTGCCCCTAGAACAATATATTTTAGCAGATGATATTAAACTTATTTTATCTTTTGTAGATCTTTCGCTGGTGTCACGTCCCGAGATAAGAGCAAAGTTGTTGTATCCCAGAGTGCATCCCAGATGCGCACTATGCCTTCCGCCAAAACTGTTCCCAGTGACCTTGACATCTCAGGAGGGAGCCAGACTTTCGAGTACGTACAAACAGAATTGTACATTCAAGAATAAAACAATGAAACAAGACTAGGGAGTAATGTTATAGGCTTTGTCTGTGATGACTTTGATGTTAGCAAATGTGAGTCCATGAAAGGAATGTAAAGTTTATAAGCATTTTTTGCATTTTGCTTTAAGAAACATGTAGATGTGTCATGAAGAACCATAAAGTTTGAATCAGGCCTCAAGCAATATTCTTATGAAGTCTTATTGCTTTCAGGAGACCAAAGACCTACAGGAAGCCCCCACCTGCACCCAACACAAGTATGAACACTAGTACCTCTGCAGCTTCGTCCAGCGAGACAATTGTGGGCATATACTTCGGACAGGAGCCTATTCCGTACCGCCACGTGTTTCCGGGTCGATGCATTACACTTTCACAGTTCAAGACACTTATCACGAAAAAGGGAAATTTCAAGTGAGTCAACATATCTGAACAATAATTAGAACATTTCAAAACAATCAAATATACAGCTTTTTCTTTGCTTGTCAAGCTGAAGTCCTAGGTTTGATACCACAGGTACATGCGAGGCCGATATGTCCTACATCATTAAATTTGCTGGAATACTAAAAGTTAACCAGAGAAAGAAACCACCAATAGCTGGAATATTGTTAAACTAAACTCAGAGAAAGAACAGGATTCAACTGTTTTATGACACATGTTGACTGATCAGGTATCATCTTGATAAAATTTCTTGTCCATGAAATTCTTTCATTTCATGTATTTGTTCCTTTGCAGGTACTACTTCAAGCGTGACAGTGATGAGTTTGGAGAAGGTGCTGTTTTCGAAGAAATTGGTGATGATAATGCAGTGTTGCCGATGTGGCAGGATAAGATTGTTGCCAAAGTTGAGAAGATTGACTAACTGCCAAGTTAAATGTTGCCATGACATGACGAGCAACGTAGCTTGGTGAAAATCAAATGGCAAACACGAAGCAATCTCTGTAGTTTCTTTGGAAAAAGTTGTATTCTTTCGTTCAGGGAATTACTTAAAGAGTACCACTCAAAGAGACAGTGATTGTTTGCTTCAGTCAAGGTTCACAGTCAGGGCAAATGCTTTAAACTATGTGACTGTGACATCCTTTGCATCGTCACTGTGACTTCGACAACGTCATTGTGACATCTTCAACTACAACCAAAGACCATACACTGACTGTGATTTCGCAAGCTGTATGCTTCGTTGAACAATGAAAGCACTAAATGGCGGAACAAACTCTGGAATGTCCAAAGGTCATGTGATACAGAGAGAGTATTTGTTTTGTTAGCACTAACATCTGTTATCTCCAAGGTAACTGATTTTGGAGTGGTTAGATTTGAAGATGCTTTCCTTATATCGTGCATGAGAAAGGTGACTTTTGCAGTGCTATGAAAAGCCATGGACTGCGAAGAGAAATGTGTGCTCAAAGATTTGGGTGAGAACATTGCAGGCATGAGAAAGGCAAATCTGAACACATGAAGAAACAGAACCATTCACTTTACAGAAGAGAGCTGTTCACTGTCTATGGGCCCATAAGGTCTGATTAACTATGAGTTATGATGTAATATATGTACATAGTTGTCCAATATTTGAAGATTATCTTATTGACTCAGGGGCTGCTCATTGAAAGTGAGCTATTCTATTCTGTTTTATTGTCAAACCTACCACCCCCCTCTATGGTTTGAACATGGCCTCAGTGTCGAGCCCTTTAGATGAGAATGGTCAGCAAAGTTTTACCCACACTCTGTGGTGTTTTAGCATGTTTATATTACTTAAGACAAGATAGTTGTACACTTATTTGTGGTGAATTATTTAAACGGCTTAGCCATGACATTTTGTTGTCAGAGTATTGTTTGTTGTAATTTATTTTTGTTGGCCAATTTCATCATGACCCTAAACTAAACGTTCACATACCAGTTTATGTTTTAAATCAAAAGTAGTAGCAGGGTTTTTAATTGAAATGCCATTACTGAGTGCTTGCATTTTAAACAAATTAAAGCATAGAATCAAATGTATCTTTGATGTGTAATTTCTTTGGCATTTCACATAGCAAGGTTCATTCATTTACTGTAAGTCTTTTAAACTTTTGATAATACTCATCCCATCATTCTAGTCTCCCTACCTACATCATTGGTTGGTTTCGACCGCAACAATGCATTGGGCCAGTTTAAGTCAGAGAGTAGGGTGTGCAGGTAGTTGCTATGGCATTATGTGCAGTATGTGTGAACGGGTGTAACTGTCATGCTGTCACAGGGTACAAGCCTTACGTACAATTCATTTATAAAACATATCAAATGTTCAAATGTAAATTGAAAACTTGTACTGTATCCTTGTCAGACTTTCAAGCAAGACAATTGACCTTGACATCGATTCCCAAGGTCAGCAAGACATGTTCAGATGGAGTTGTGACAGGGTTGGGGGTGGGGGGGATTATGAATGACCTGGTTGTATGAGGGAGCACCCTCATTGTGTACATGATGAGAAGCATAGGGTATGTAACATAATCAACTTTTAATGAATTCTGTGCTGAAAGACTCGTATATTGGTCAGGTACCTGTCAGGCCACCAATAAAATTGACTTTCAAAGTTGTTTCTTGTTTTGTTTTCTGTGGAGTGACACTGAAAATCTGTATTTATTTTACAACACTGCACTGAGCAGTATTCCAACTCGTGAGGCAGCCAATGACAAATCAAGTCTGGACTCGAAACATGGTGTATGTTGAGGGCAGTGATCTTTTGGGATATGTTGATTCTGACCTCTTTCCATAACACAAGTTTGAGACTGCACACTGAGTCACATCAAGAGGGTGGTGGTGCTATGTACAAGCCTAAAGGAAAGTGAAGCCTTAATTCCACACTGGCTTTCAGGCACCGATGGTCAGTATGCCTGTGGTGGTGTGTCTCGCTCTTGAGTACCCACAAGGGTACAAGATATGAAGCCCTTTTGTGGTGTCCCTATTGTGATAATGATGTAACATGAAGGTAATGGAAATACAACTGATACACTGCCCAACATATGACAATCACTCACTCACCCCTACCAGTAGCCTTGTGATAATGATCAAGCTTCTTTTCAAAAGCAGGAAATTTATTACATTGAGGTGCATAGGGAATCGGCATTGGTGACTTAACACACAGAAAAAACAGCTGTGCAACAAGTCTCATGTCGGTGATACAGTGAGGTTTAGTTGAGCTTTTTTGACAAGAGTGCACAGCTGTGTAATGAAGCAATCATGACAGTGTACATCTGTGTAATGAAGCAGTCATGACAGTAGCGTACATCTGTCATGACCGTACATTTGTGTAATGAAGCAGTAATGACAGTAGCGTACAGCTGAGTAATGAAGCCCTCACGACAGAAGCGTACATCTGTCTGATGAAGCAATCATGACAGTAACGTACATCTGTGTAATGAAGCAGTCACGACAGAAGCGTACAGCTGAGTAATGAAGCAGTCACGACAGTAGCGTACAGCTGAGTAGTGAAGCAGTCACGACAGTAGCGTACAGCTGAGTAATGAAACAGTCATGACAGTAGCGTACATCTGTGTTATGAAGCAGTTACGACAGTAGCGTACAGCTGAGTAGTGAAGCAGTCACGACAGTAGCGTACAGCTGAGTAATGAAGCAGTCACGACAGTAGCGTACAGGTGAGTAATGAAGCAGTCACGACAGAAGCGTACAGGTGAGTAATGAAGCCCTCACGACAGTAGCGTACAGCTGAGTAATGAAGCAGTCACGACAGTAGCGTACAGCTGAGTAATGAAGCAGTCACGACAGAAGCGTACAGGTGAGTAATGAAGCCCTCACGACAGTAGCGTACAGCTGAGTAATGAAGCAGTCACGACAGTAGCGTACAGCTGAGTAATGAAGCAGTCACGACAGAAGCGTACAGGTGAGTAATGAAGCCCTCACGACAGTAGCGTACAGCTGAGTAATGAAGCAGTCACGACAGTAGCGTACAGCTGAGTAATGAAGCAGTCACGACAGAAGCGTACAGGTGAGTAATGAAGCCCTCACGACAGTAGCGTACAGCTGAGTAATGAAGCCCTCACGACAGAAGCGTACATCTGTGTTATGAAGCAGTTACGACAGTAGCGTACAGCTGAGTAGTGAAGCAGTCACGACTGTAGCGTACAACTGAGTAATGAAACAGTCATGACACTAGCGTACATCTGTGTTATGAAGCAGTCGTGACAGTAGCGTACAGCTGAGTAATGAAGCAGTCTTGAAAATGCACTCATACACTCACTCAAAGTGTAAGTTAGTTTCGTAGCACCTTGTTGTGACATAATGCATATTCCTAGCTTTTCGGCTACCATTTCTTTCACATTATCTGCTGGCACAAAGTATTTTCTCTCGGCATGCCCATGTTGATTTTGCACGGCGCTGTTACACAACACAGGGTAGTTATAGGGTATCGCTAGCCAGTGAGTCAGTGAGATGTACTATCACTAGAGACACGTCGGTCTTAGTTTGATTTGGCCTTCAAGTTGGGATGGTTGGTTGGTTGTTAAACGCGGCACTCCGCAATATTTCAGCCATAGAGTGGCGGTCTATAAATGACTGAGTTTGATGACCAGTCAATCCAGCCATCTACAACATGTGCATTGACTGTTCTACGCAATTAGAATACTGTGACAATGTCAACCAAGTCAGTTGATCCCGACAGTCGTCTCTAACGACATGTATGAGTGACTCAAGATAAATTCTTACCCGTATCTTCATACGGCCTTCAACAGTGAGTGAGTGAGTGAGTTTAGTTTTACGCCGCACTCAGCAATATTCCCGGTACATGGCGGCTGTCTGTAAATAATCGAGTCTGGACCAGGCAATCCAGTGCCCAACAACATGAGCATCGATCTGCGCAATTGGGAACCGATGACATGTGTCAACCAAGACAGGGTGTCTGACCACCCGATCCCGTTAGTCGCCTCCTACCACAAGGATAGTTGCTGGCCTTCAAGAACTATGCTATGCTCACGTAGGTCGAAGCATGCTATGATATACGTAAAAAAATCTTCATGACGATCACATGATTTTCTGATCTTGATATGTCTACTAACAGACCGGTGTCGTACAGCTGGAGTATCAGCCGTTAAACCAGAGATTATATAATATCTTAAATCTATGATATCTATACCGATGTAAGCGCGGCGTTAAGCACACAGTGTCGCCACTATGTCCTCGAGTGCAACATTTGATGATGTGTCCGAGTTCTTAAAGCGTTCGTCCATCAGGCGAAAGGGTCTCCTGGAAGCAATCACGATGCGCCAGGAACACCTCGACAAACTTTATTCCACAGGTGCACTGTCGGTGCGTACTGCACGGATAGATGTTGTAGCGGGTCGTATGTGTTATCTAAGCGAGATGCTATATTACATGTTTATTACTACTTTTAGAAACTGCAGTTACATCCATTAAACATATGTCGAGCAACGTAACCAGATGACCGTGCAAATTCTCTCTCAGCTACTACCATTGCCTATCATTGATGTGAAGTGTCGGACATGTTGTAGTTCATTTACTCCACGTCGTAAACACACGGTGACAACTGTGACACTCATTAATTTCAGTTAATTAAAATCCAAATGCTGCATGTGGGGAAACCTACATGTGTTTCACACATTGCATTGGTAATGTTACAGCAATACTGTCACTTCCTTCGTTTAAGGTTTCTTTAGTGCAGATTTTATAGATGCTTCGATCACCTATACCCTCAATCGCTGAATTTTCTTCATTACAAGTATGGGCTGCAGAAGATCAATTCGGATTTTGTAGTCTTATTAAAATATATAAAATTATTAAAATAAGGCGGTGGCCTACACATGATGAATTTTTAGACCAGACAATCATGTGATTGACACTGGGGTAACGAAGACACCGAAATCAACCAAGTCACCTGGACTACCAGCACCGTCCCCCGAGTCGAGTCTTCCGAAATGTTTTGACTGAATGAGTCCTATTTTAACCGGAATCGCAGTTGGGAAAATTCAATGTTTCGTGGTTAAGAGAGTGATGATGCTTCAACATCTGAGTGACGTGGACAGAGAAAGAAAGAACCACCAACAAATCATTGAGGCTTAGTCCATCCATTTCTTCACATCCACTGGTCTCGGCAGTCGCGGCACCAGTACAGGGGCGTCTCTGTTTCCGTTAGTCTACTCACACCCTTGCCTTTGATGTTGGAGACGGCTCGCAAACACTTAGATGACTGATTAGTCATAAGAGTGACCGAGTTTAGTTTTACTCAACACGCAGCAATATTCCAGCTACATGGCGGGAGGCTGTAAATAATCGTGTCTGGGCAAGACAGTCCAGTGATCGATAACAAGAGCATAAATCTACTCAACTGGAATACGATGACGTGTTCACCAAGTCAGAGGGCCAGACCACCCGATTCTAATTCTGACCCGGATCATCACGGGTATTAGTCAAAGATGGCTAACATATTTTAAAGGAATCATGAACGTGAGACAAATATATTTTAAAACTGTTGTTGTTTTTATTCGCCTTTTTATAAACAACAGTAGCTTATAAACAATGTTTACGGCAACAAGTAAAGTAATGGAGTTTGGGCAGTGTTTGACAGCATGATCAAAGTGGGGCTATACGGACACACACATGGTCACAAGCTAGCCGCGACTTGAGACTTTTAACATTATGCTTGGAATGGGTGATGAACTTTTCTTGGTAGAAATTACCACCCATGAGATCATAGGCACCCATAAGGGTGTTTTTCGTCCGTTGCAGAACACCGATTCATTCATATTCCAGACAGATGACGCTAGGGTGGAAATAATCGAGGACTTGATAATCCCGCAATTAACATCATGGGCATCGGTCTACTCCCACAGAAACGATGTCGTGCAATAACCATGTGAGCGAACCTGACCCTCCCATCTCGTTATAGTCACTTCTTACGACAAGCATGGGTTGCTGAGCACATGTGCAGCTATACAGACCTTTAAATAACACAAAACTGACAACACTAATGAATATAGTTTGATAGAATGCACATATCCAAGACGTTATACGAGCCTCCGGCCTTTTATTATAGATATTATAGGGCAATGGTCTTAGGACTGGATAATATTTCCCTACCTCCTCATTTAATATTTCTAGGTAACATTTCTTCATTTGTCACTCTTTGAAACATGTAAAAAATTTTAAATGCCTCCCCCCCCCCCTCCAACGCCCTCCAATGATAGTTGTACATGTATACAATTTTATAAGAACGTCCAGTTCTTTCCCAGAAATCTCAGGAGGAGCGTTACATGATCCACTGCGCATGCACATGCAGAACAATAGCAAACACCATCCCGTGTTGCAGCAAGTTGTGTTTGTAATGTATGTATGTAGTGATATCTGACAACTTCTAACACAATGGGTGATGGTCTTTGAAGTTGTATACACGAGAATTAAAAACTCCATAGCCTCGTATGTCTGGCGCCGGAGTTTCCGAGAGTGTTTGTGACAGAGAAACGACACAGACATACCAGGGCGTCACGTGTCTCCGGGGAGGAGATGGAATCTTTGTAGTGTGACGAGGAAGGACTTCAACAATAACAACAAATTACACTTCAAACACAATAACTAAGTAGAATTTGACACTGAAACTGAACTTTAGTATCTTGAAATATAAACCATGAATCCTTTACAACGTGCCTTTGATATTGCCCTAACCATATATTGTTCGGGCGTGAGGTTAACGCGATAACCTTCATCCTAGTTTATTCGAGTGTGGGGTGAGTGAGTTTAGTTTTACGCCACACTCAGCAATATTCCAGCTAAATGGCGGGGGCCTGTAAATGACGAGTCTGGACCAGACAATCCAGTGATCAACAAAATGAGCATCGATCTGCGCAAATGGGAACCGATGACATGTCCCAACCAAGTCAGCAAGCCTGACCACCCGATCCCGTTAGTCACATCTTACGACAAGCTGAGCCGCCTTTTATAGCAAAAACATGGGTTGCTGAAGGCCTATTCTAACCCGGGACCTTCATGGGTTGCACGTTAGAAGCACAGCAGTCCGTGCATATTTCAGTCAGTTTAGGTTGGGTTTTTTTTCTGGATATGGCTAAAATGGCTGAGGGCCGTGATGATATGAGTTAGAATTATTCTTCAGGTACCATACTAAGTCTTGTTGTAAGGGGCGACTACCAGGATGAGGTGGCCAGACATTGCTGGGTATGGCGTTAAACAACAAACGATGGTTGAGGTTCACCTCCTGCATATTTCAGTTGGAATGTGTTTTACAGAACACCAAAGGGGTAATAAAACAGACTTAGGTAATGATGAACAATGAGGCTGTTTGTGGTGTAGTCACTTAAAATAGCGTCCAGCAATACGAAATACTGAACAGTGCATGCATGCACGCTCACGTGCGCACGTTTGAGTGTATTTCTGTTGGTAGCACGGTCATATTAAGAACTGATCTGAATTGTTGGTAACACTATGTGTTAGCACTGTCGAGGTAAAAGCAGATCTGAATTCGGTTTGCTGGTATGTGACGTGTTAGCACTGTCGAAGTAAAAGCAGATCTGAATTCGGTTTGCTGGTATGTGACGTGTTAGCACGGTCGAGGTAAAAGCAGACCTGAACACGGTTTGCTGGTATGTGACGTGTTAGCACGGTCGAGGTAAAAGCAGACCTTAACTCGGTTTGCTGGTATGTGACGTGTTAGCGCTGTCGAGGTAAAAGCAGATCTGAATTCGGTTTGCTGGTATGTGACGTGTTAGCACGGTCGAGGTAAAAGCAGACCTTAATTCGGTTTGCTGGTATGTGACGTGTTAGCACGGTCGAGGTAAAAGCAGACCTGAACACGGTTTGCTGGTATGTGACGTGTTTGCGCTGTCGAGGTAAAAACAGATCTGAATTCGGTTTGCTGGTAACACTATGTGACGTAATGACAGAGACAAAATGTTATGACTGTCAACATATTCTTTATTGTTTGCACAAGGTTTCGGGGCTAATCCTTGCCACTTCGTCGGGATATATATATATATATATATATATAGTAATGTACATGAAGCCAGAGTGATGATTTTGAGCATGTATATACAATTAATAAAATGCAAATAAAATAGAATGAAAATATACAAAAGCCGGTGTGGTGTTGTTACAGTGGATTAAGCAATAGAATCCAGTATGTCTGATTGCTGCACAATAGTGGGGGCTGACAGTCTAACGATATACGAAAGCTGGGATAAGATACTACGGGTTGGGATGAAGCTATAACAGTGGATTAGCAGGTGATTGGCGAAGCCTTGAGTCTAATTAATTTCCCAGGCATTCAGCAGGTAAACCCCTTAGTCCCTGTTCATCTGTGGGGCTAATCTCTTGATGTAGATAGCTTCTGAAATTTTGCGTCGTCGCCAATCATGGATGTTTGATGCTATGATGGTTGTTGCTTGCCAGTCATATGGAGTGAGACGGATTGTTCACCATGTGTTCAGAAAGGGCTGACTTTAGATCTGATTTCTCTACCGAAGTTTTGTGCTCTTTGAGCCTAATGTCAATGGGGCGGGGTGTCTCTCGTACGTAACTGCTGCCACAGTCATAGATAAGCTTGTAGATGCAGCCACTGGGCTTGTGTGTGGTCTTGGTTGATGTGCATCAGGCACTGGCCTTCTGAATGGTCTTCAGTGTTTTGTCAGACCTGAGGGTCACATCTATACCGACTGCTTTTCTTAAGCAGTCGGCTGATATGGTGGCTGATCTGACCTTGGTAGGGAATGTTAATTCTAACTAAGAAGTTGACGTTTTTTCTTATATTAGAAAAAGCAACTTCCAAATGCCTCTCAGGAACCTCATTATATGACGTGTTAGCTCGGTCGAAGTAATAGCAGATATGAACTGGGACTGCTGGTTCCACAATGTGACGTTTTAGCACGGTCGAGGTATAAGCTGGTTCCTGACTCCCTTTGCGTTCGCCAAAGGTACGCATATTGTGATATGCGAGACGAGGCAAAAATTAGGTCGAGGTAAAAGCGATTGAAACGTCTACATCTACGTACATTATACTTTCATCTTTGGAGATAAAAACATAAATAAAAGAAAATGGAAAATACTTAAACTTACGTCATCCACTTGGAGAAAGGTATCATTTTGTACTGAATTATTGACTTTTCAGCCATATGTAAACGACAACAGCGCCGAGTCTATTTATGTAACCTCTGGTTTTATTAATATTCTACCGTGACTTTAGTAAATACTGGATTGTGATTGGCTAATCAAAGTCATTCAGTGGTATATTCACGCTATATATGTACCTCTGATTTTCCTACACAGTTTGCGTTTTTAAAATCTTATGGTATGGGAGAATGGAGATACACATACTATGTTTGAAAATCACAGGTATATGACGAAATTCTAATAGCTCTAAATTTAAAAGAGCCGAAAGCGTAGCGTATCTCCTAAATAGGCAATTTCTTTCGCTTTTTATTAGTTTATATAATATAGTAACTTCAATGTGTCATTTCAATGTGTCGGAAGTCAGTTAACTGCAGTTAACTGAATATATTTGTGGAATTCTTTCTTCATTCTAATGCTGGTAGTTTAAATGAGTTAAGTTATGAACATAACGTGCCAGTAGTCGTTGTAAAAGCAGACATAAAATCAAGCATAGATGCGTGGTTTCCTTTCGATACACAGTTGCTGATACAGATATTTGCGTAAAGACTTGGAAAGATCTGAGTCAGTGTCACGGGGACTGTTAATGGTTCAAGCCTTGGCGCCGAAGATCCGAGTTCGGTTTCCCCACATTGGTACAATGAAACCAATTTCTGGAGTCTCCCTCCGTATTGCCGGAATATGTTGTGTAAAACCGTACTCACTCACTCACGCACTTAATTACAGTGAGACAGTGTAACGGAAAATGACATTTAGTATCCAACATATGCCCCACCCCGTTTGATCTTTACTATCATAAGAGGGGGGTGGGGTAGCTTAGTGGTTAAAGCGTTCGCTCGTCACACTGAATACCCAGGTTCGATTCCCCACATGGGTACAATGTATGAAGCCCATGTCTGGTGTCCCCCGCCGTGATATTACTGGAATAAAACTAAACTAACTCACTCACTCACTCACTCACTCACTCACTCACTCACTCACTCACTCACTCACTCACTCACTCTCAAAAGCCTCTCGAGATAATCTATGCAGTTCCGTTATGGTACGTGACTTCGTGAAGTCAGTGAAGACAGACTTGATTAAAGTGACCTACTACATATATATACTTCAGGCAGAAAGGTTTCCCCGGTCATCTGTAGACAAATGTCTCTACACTCAACAGCCAGACACATTCGCCTGGCGCCATGGTTTCCGATGGGTGTTGGACCACGACACTTCAGCTGATAGAACCCTGCGTTTGATGTGTGAGCAGTTGGAGGATGCGGTCTTTGTAGGTTGAACCAGGAAGGTCTCTACAGTAACGCCACACGTGTCATCAGTGACTCAGTGTACTGCGTCTTACAATAACAGACAGTTTGGTCACAGCGACATACACTGTGTAGGTAGGTATAGCGGGGCTGTTTACTCTAAAGTAACAAAAACTTCACTTTTGACAGACTGACAAGCAGGCAGACAGATTGTATTCAGTATTAATCCTTTTTCCCCACAATAAAATGCAGAAAGTCCCTGCGCATGAACCATTTTAACGTACATTCCATCGCATAAAATAGTACAAATGCATGATATACATTTATCATATATTACATTGCCTTATTTGTGGCGCTTTATATAAAAAGACAGAAGTTTTATGCAAAATATCGTATTTTTTTAAATTATGTAAATAAATTGATAAAATAAATAATGTTGAGAGGAAGACTTGATGTATTTACCAGTAAGTGCATTGCGCAAGCAAGTATAAGCTTCACAGACTAATACATGGGGGGTATAAACAGAGAGGACTGAGTCTTCCTTGATATGGCGTAGCTTGGTGTCCTCCAGTGTTGACAGCTGTTCTAAAGTTACTGCATCTGAGGAGTGATGAATTCCTTTTAGGCGAGGGATTTATATTGTTCATATGAATGAAAGTCTGATAAATTATTAACATTTATGAGCAAATACCTTTGCCTCCATTATCTTGGGGAAATCCATGCATATCCATGAGAGGTGCGTCCCATATCATCAAGGGCAGGGGGCATCCCGTAGCACTGGAGGGGGAGTCTCTCAGGGCCTATCTATATCAGTACACCGGTACTTGACAGGTCGTCATATATGTAAGCACTAGGTAGCTCTACCACATTCATCAACCACCATTACATTAGATACTCCTATTCCCTGTCAGGCTATAAACATCCAGATTACTTTCAGAAATTGGCTTTCGATTTGAAGGAGGTTCAAGGTCCAGTCACTACGCCACGTCTTGACTGTGCGACACGGAACATAGCCATTGAAAGAATGCATGCTGGAGATTACCATTCTCGTGTTGCCAGGCGTCTCAAGTCAAAACATTAATAAGAGGACAGTCTCGTTTCCCGTAAACTGGGTTCCGTCCTATTGCTCAACTCAGTGCGATAACCAGTCCAGATTTTACTAATTCATTGAACTGGATGCATAAATATTAATCAGTATGATTTGATACGTCTAAGCACTTGTGTATCGCATCACTAGACTCCTTCTAATCCTTGAAAACATGTCATACAGAGTGCACTGTCGTCCAGCGACTTTTCACAAACGGACACATGGAAATCGTGCTAATCTGAACACGAGGCTATGCCGCTTGAGAACTTTCGCGGCCTGGTACGGAATTGATATTTTATTAGTCTCATTGTGCGTAACAAAACTACACTGAATAAGCTCAAAAAAACACAAAACAGGTATAACCAGTGAGACAGTTGCATTACGAAACATATTACGACCTCATCAAACAACGGCAGTCTGTGTTTTCTTAGTTAAGATATGCCGCCTAAACCTCAACATAAAATATAGAAATACTGTTTATTAAAGTGTAAAATTACAATTGGAATACAGTGTAACCAGAGATGTTTGTGGTGTCTATTTTTACTTTCACACGAGAAAATTCGGATTGTCTGAATAGGACGTCATTGTCTGGATGGGTTAACGTGACTCAGCCAGGAAAACTGACGTCGGGGTCGTGCTACGTCGTCACCATCGCGCTCAGCGGCTCCGTTTTCTAAAACTATCCTCTTGGTTGTATAAAAGTTACCTTCCTCTAAACTGGTGTAAAATTCCATGCACTTAAGTCTGTTTGTGGACGAGTCATGCATGTTTGAAAGCACAACATTCCCACAGATTTCTCGTCTATGCGTTTATTTCTTTCTTCTTTTTTTAGATAGCATATGTATTCTTTGACACTTTGAGAAGAGAGTTTGCACATTTTCACACGAACATCTTCAATTAATTTGCTGTACCTAAGTTATCAAGTTCCTCAAGTTTCAGAGCCACTATAGCACAGGATAGCAGGAACAATATCTTGAACAAACCATTAGAAGGAATATCACCAGGCGTCCTCTCGTATCTGTTTATAGTCATCACAACTTTAGGAATCTTTGAAGCTAAAGAAATTTGAGCCTGTGTTCATATCTGTTTGGATGTAAACAAAGTGCCTAAATATCTGTAGAAAGGTACAGCTTCAACTTTTCGTCATTGTACGCCCACTTTACATAATATCTGAGGAGTCCACCATTTCTGAAAACCATGACTATTGTTTTCTTCAAGGTCACTTTCAATCCAGTGTTTAAGCAAAATTATTCAAGACCATCTATTTTGTTTTCTCTAAGATCTGCAAACATTATGAGAAAAACGTATTTAAAATCTTGTGAGATAAAAAAATTTGAAAATGGCTGCAACTGTGGGTAAAATGGTACGTATTGTATATTTAATATATTCTGTAACAACTCCATCATATCCTAACTTTTTGATATGCTGTTCAACTTCTTAAATTCTTGGATGCTAATAGGTTGTTTTAATTTCACTCTGGTACCACTTGTCATCTTCGTCTATAGTTGGAGGTAAAGAAGGTGGGTTGTTTCTTTGGAGGAGAGACGAAAAGTCATCTGTCCAATATTCCTGGGTACTGATTTCATCTCATTCGTAACTACTCGCGTCTGTCATGTGTGATTGTCTCCCCTGTTTCAGCAATTTCCAGAATATTTTAGGGTTTCCTCTTGCATCAGTTAGTGTTTGTTTCCGTTTATTGTAAAATTCCCTTTTAAGTCAAATTGTGTGCATATTTTGAAGTAACAAAACTGTCTTGTGACCAACAAACAACTTGTGGCCAATAATCAGTCAGAACTCCATTCACGACGGACGGGTAGCGTAGTGGTGAAAGCGTTTGTTCGTCAGACTGAAGATCCGGGTGGGTGTGAAGCCCATTTCTCGTGTCCCACGCCGTGATATTGCTCGAATATTTGTAAAGGCGGCTCACTCATTCACGATGAACGTATCTGACCAAAACCGAAATGTCAACAAAACAAAATACGTCCCAAAACTACGAAACAAATGTATTGCCCCCAAAACCCTCTCTGAGTGCAATGGCAGCCAACAATAGTCGTCACATGCTCCAGGTAGCTGGTTGCCAGTGGACGGGTGTTCACGTTTTCCGTAGGAGCATTGCCGAATTCCGGTAGCGTTACCAGTAGGTCATGGCATCTTGAGAGGGTGGTCTGCCACCCGGCCCACATGTGTTTGATAGGGATAATGTCTGGTCACATATGGATAATGGAATCCGGTTTAAAGAAGGCATAAACTACGCCCATTATCGTCGATATAGAAGGAAGCCCGGCCCAGTTGGACACACTGCACACCTGTCAGTGCAGGATATCCTCTTCCAGCTTTACCGATCCCGTCCCAAGTCATGACTCAGCGAATCCCGTGAAGATCTGGGTTAGAATTTATCTTAAGTAACACATGCTTGTCATAAGAGACAACTAACGGGATAGGGTGGTCAGGCTCATCCTTCGCTGACTCATGTCATCTTTTCACAGTTATATAGATCGATACTCAGGATGATGATGCTGATCACTGGATTGTCTGATCCAGAATCGATTATTTACAAACCCGTGCCATATAGCTGGAATATTTCTGAGCTGGGCGGGGAAACTTAACACACTCACTCATGACTAAGCACCCACCATAGCATTCATGTTCGTCTACGTTGGTATCCTCAAACGGGGGTTTTCGAACCCCTGAGGAACACGCACGCACGCACGCACGCACGCACGCACGCACGCACGCACGCACGCACGCACGCACGCACGCACGCACGCACGCACGCACGCACGCACGCACGCACGCACGCACCGTAATAGCCAATGCAAATGCTTCCTGATAGAATGTCTGTCACGATATACTCGATACACTCGAACACAAGCACGCCATTATGCACTAGTATTTCCCTCAGTGTTCCTTGGGTGATTAGTCTTTCTGTATGTAACGGCCAGAAGTGCCGTAAAATGCACATTATTTCGGCCAATTTTATTCAAATGTACGTCTAATGTACGGGTATATTCCATCTCCGTTAAGGCGACCTGTACATGACCAAGTCTAGGGTAGACAGATCACTCGCTGAATACATCAGAAATCTCACATGTTTGTTTCAGTGATACCATTTGGGACTGTGAGAGGTAGGGCTGTAACGGCTGTAACGAACGGTGTCCTCACATAAGCACAACATCCCATAAGAACTACAGCTTAAAACAACACGTTATGGTCAAGTGCACAGATTAACTACATACTGTCATCTGCCTCTGCTTAATGGATTTGCACAAAAGAAAACATATTTGCCACTCATTAACATGCATCTTTCATGATCACGTTACACCCTAGTACAAAATTATATCGATAGTATATAGACATATAGATAAAATATGGATGTGTGTGTGACCTTATTTTATGGACTGATTTCAGTATTGAAGAATTTATAAGTAGTTTTGTTTGGATTTCGATTTAAAACAGAGTTTAAATTATATCCATGAACATAAAAATACATGTGATATCTGATGCTGGAATGATTAGGCCAAATAAAAGAAGCAATGAGCGTTGGTAATATGACTGACTTGTACATTTGCTCTCATGATTTTATTGATAATCCGTAAAAACCATTAGGATTTTATCTTTTAATGGTGAAAATCATTTTATGTTCTTATTCTTGAAAAATATATGACCATGGGATCCGTAAAAGAAGAAATAGAATTGGTCTGCCCTAAATTCAGTATGCCTTTACCTCTACTCCAATATACTATACTTGGTTTGTTTTGATTTGTTTTTGTTTTTTCTGTAGAATATGAACACAAGGATATTCACTAACTAGAATGTACCCTTCTCTCTTAAGTCCATCACTGTCTGGTTATTAGATTACCTTTACCACAACATAAGATACTGGTAAATTAGACTATAACAAGCTACTTTACAGTTGTAATCTTAAGCATGTAGTTCTTAAGGGAGACCTGTTGGGCTGTGCCTATTACACGCCATGGGGGTGCCTCTACTGATGCAATTAACCCCAAATTAATCCTTATTTGTGATGTAGTTCAAATGAGATGTAGTTTTTATGTGAGTAAACCCAACGAACGTATGGATGGATTGTAATTGTAGAGTCTGAGTCACTCTTTCAGCTTTCGACACAATGATTGAACCATTTTTGTTATGTGGATGTAAAGCTTGGGAGTTCGAAAACATCAACTTAATTGAAAGAATACACATAAAATTTGTGAAGCTTGCTGCAGGTCTTCGAAATTCAACTCCAGATTATATGATATACGCAGAATTTGGTCGATACCCGATGTATGTTAATTTAAACAAAAGAAGTTTTTGGCACAAAATGGTAACAAACACCCGTCGGGCTAAACTATCATATAACATATATTCTATTATGCTACAAGCTCGTTCTGAAATCAGTTTATTTCCCTGGATTGAGTTTGTAAGAAAAACACTGAATGACTGTGGCTTATCTGAAATATTTGATAATCCATTTCTCTGTTCAACTGAGTTTCTCTCCTTTAAGATTGAACACATCCTCAAAGACCAATGTTTACAGAAATTGCATACCTTCATAATAAAGAGTTCAAAATCGGCTTTTTATCGTATTCTGAAAAACAATATAGAATTTGAGAGGTATCTCTTTCTGCCAAGACATATCTATTTCGCGATTTTAAGATTCAGAACGCGTAATCATCACCTTCCTAGAGAAGCTGGCCGTTGGGCAAATGTTCCTAGAGAATATCGTCTGTGCACTTTATGTAATTCTCATGCAGTGGGAGATGAATTTCATTATCTGTTCAAGTGCGATGCTTTGTTACAGTATAGACAAAATATTTGCCTTCTTACCTGAATTCAGTATCCCTGTGGAAAGTCGTCAAACTGTTCTCCTCTAAAAAAAAAGACGCGCAATCTTAAAAATCTTGCTGTGTACATTAATGTAATATTTAAGTCTACAAAGATACTTTAACTTTTGGCTCTTCTTCTGCCATCTTGTCATATGTATAATTACATATATCTATATTTATTTGTAGTCTCATGTACCACCGTTGGTGATGTTGAGTAATAAACTGAATTGAACTGAATCGAACTGATAGCAATTAATCGATGGTAGAAACGAACAGTTATCGATGTATTGATAGTACAATGCATGTGAGAATATTGATAGTTTAGTAATTGACTTTCGTTGATAAATGCAACGCTCAAAAGTTTTGTTAAATATTTATGTTCTTTATATTTCAACTGCTTGAGTGCAGACTTGAAGCTTCGTTGAGTTTATGTTTTAGTTGTTTCTTTTTATCTGGATTTCATGTTTCTTATCAGTTACTAAGAGAGACTGAAATTGCTTTGTCTTGATTTTATTTCAAATAAACTATCATTCATAAGAATAATTACTTCACATGAAAGAACAGAAAAAATACCTCAATAGTTTCATGTTTCTTATCAGTTACTAAGAGAGACTGAAATTGCTTTATCTTGATTTTATTTTTTAAAAAAACTATCATTCATTAGAATAATTACTTCACATGAAAGAACAGAAAAAAATACCTCAATAGTATTGTAACAGTTGGTGGCAACAGTATGTTGCAATAGACTATTGATATCGCAACAGTTGGTGGCAATAGTATGTTTGCAATAGACTATTGATATCGCAACAGTTGGTGGCAACAGTATGTTGCAATAGACTATTGATATCGCAACAGTTGGTGGCAATAGTACGTTTGCAATAGACTATTGATATCGCGACCCGTGAAGGTCCCGGGTTAGAATAGGCCAACCCATGTTTGCCATAAAAGGCGACTCAGCTTGTCGTAAGAGGCGACTAACGGGATCGGGTGGTCAGGCTCGCTGACTTGGTTGACACATGTCATCGGTTCCCAATTGCGCAGATCGATGCTCATGTTGTTGATCACTGGATTGTCTGGTCCAGACTCGATTATTTACAGACCGCCGCCATATAGCTGGAATATTGCTGAGTGCGGCGTAAAACTAAACTCACTCACTCACTCACTATTGATATCGCAACAGTTGGTGGCAATAGTATGTTTGCAATAGACTTTCGATATCGCAACAGTTGGTGGCAATAGTATGTTGCAATAGACTATTGATATCGCAGTAGTTGCTTTCCCGTCAATAGTGCCCCCTAATGAGAGGTGTGAACAAACATGAATTAAGCATGTTTATACAATTTCAGCACGAGACATACCAGCGCAAAGTTTTTAGAAAAATGCATTTGAACATCAAATAAGATAAATGGATATTGGGCACTGAGGTCATACACGGATAAGGATGCAAATACAAAAGGTCATGAGGGTGTGGACCGTCATTTCATCCTATCTCATTTTTTACACTAAAAAAACATATCTATCAACTAAACAAATCCACGGAAGTCCCGTACAATCCTTAATTTCTGTAGCTAGAGCTCCTGACACATACGCATATGAGATATACACACATCGATAAAGTGGGCCAAGGTAACAATTCGGACATAAAAACAGATGAGTCATCTATCTCTGTACCCTTTCGATACCCGTATTTCGGACAAACGCCGATGTTGAAGCCATTCTGTTTTGAACACGCCACTTTACACGAACGGGTAAAGTCTTGTAAACACCACGGACCGGTCCCTAGTTGCGCTACGGCATTCGTAACTCCCATACTTAACCAACATAGACTTAAAACGGCCCTAACGCTACGTTCGCTACGAGGAACGGGACCCTGTATCCTGTCTCGGAGTTGTCACTGGCGATCGGCTTCAACGCTGACGGTGCCTCGCGTTTGTTTGCTGACGTTTGGTGGCCAGTCGACTCACTGTGAATGAATGATAACCAACCCCTCTTGCATTAACCACCAGAGATATGCCAGCATTAAGCATCCCAGTGACTTGCTATGTATCAGCAGCTGTCGTATGACCTGGCCCATGTTTACTTAGCAGCATTGAAATCAGTTCATTGTCCAAATCATCAAAGAACAATTTACTAAAACGTAATGGTGCGTCCACATATTGCACGTGCAATATAAGAAACCAATTCTGGCGGTCTGTAAATAGTAGAAGCTGGTCTCGACAGTCCAGCGACTGACATCAAGAACGCAGTTCCACATAATTGAAATCACCCACGTGACTGTGCCTAAATGCGCTGTACTCCCCTCCCCCCTCCCACTTATATTATATATATTATATTATATGGAGACCTATGTACTTACCCGGAATTCACACGAGCTGCGTAGTGCGGAACATATCAAGTAAAGCGTTCGTAAAATATAGCACACAGCACTTCTTGGCGCCTTTCACTTGGCCACCACCCCTCATGCTGTTTCTTTCTGGTGTAACCCTTCATCGCTCAGTCGATACAATGTGGTAATCCGTGGACTGATTGCAATACATCGAAAAAACAGGACATTTTCTTCAGTTAATGCATCGATACCGCCCCATTAGATTAATATTATTGATATACATTCTTAAATTTTAATAGTCGCAGTTTTATGTTTGTTTGAATTAGATTCCAGTATCAGGTTTCGGATGTTTCTTTTTTCTTCAGGAACAATATCCAATTGAATGATGCACATGCCATCATATGGCATTTGCGTAAATCGATGCCCACGGTGTCAAACATTTGATTGTCTGAACCGTTTCTTGCAGACCGCTTTGAGATATCGGGAATATCGCTGAAGGCAGCATTAAACAACAAACAATCAATCGATCTTATATTTAGCCACACTTG
The DNA here is from genome assembly GCF_037392515.1 of Haliotis asinina. Classification (NCBI taxonomy): domain Eukaryota; kingdom Metazoa; phylum Mollusca; class Gastropoda; order Lepetellida; family Haliotidae; genus Haliotis; species Haliotis asinina. The sequence goes on from NC_090284.1 coordinate 10,960,911, forward strand.
TAAACTCACACCGCCATACACACGGAACAAAACACGGGCCAATTCCCAATACGTTTCAGGCCGAATCAATACATCAAAACAGATCGATAGATATCCGCTTTTGCCAGAGCAAGCTGCCCTCTTCATTCACCGTACATAAACACAGTCTGAGGAACGTTTACCGTAAAACATACATATGTTACAGGGTGAGGTTCTGCTCCAGGAGCCTTGTAAAGTCTAGTGTTGTCGTCGAGCGAGATAAGATTCGGAATAGAGGCCTTCATTCGGGGAAATACGTGACTGAGGCGTTGGCTAGGGATACATGGCAGACACTTGTTGTATTTTAGTTGAATAGGCCAGTACGTGTCTTGGGATCACCACAGAAAATCTGCCTACGACTGCAATACGCTTGATTAGATAATGATCATTATGTCAATTCATGAAAAGTAAAACACGATAGTCCACTGTTATAGTAAGTAAGTAAGTAAGTAAGTAAGTAAGTAAGTAAGTAAGTAAGTAAGTAAGTAAGTAAGTAAGTAAGTAAGTAAGTAAGTAAGTAAGTAAGTAAGTAAGTAAGTAAGTAAGTACACAACAGGCATTCATTAAGAACTGTCTTCCTGCCTTGTCAGCTATCAAGTAATTTATATCTCACGAAGTGAATGAGAGGATTGTCTCCATGTCTAGGTCAGTACATTCCCTGTTAACATTGTATTCTGCTATCAACGGTGTATCATAAATACGTGTGTCTGGTGGTATTGCTGTAATTAAAACTTCATTCAGTGGCAGGTTGGGGTTTCCCATAAATCTGAGATATGTCCTTCTATATCTCCACATTAACAAAGTTTGTATTTATGATAGTGAAAACAGAAACATATTGATATTGATGCTCTAAAATGTTCATCCACGAGCACACTGTTTCGTTTCTACGTGGTTTCGTTCAGGCATCGCAGTGGTTTTGAGTGCCTAAAGATTGTTTTGTACCGGCCTTGTACCGTTCGATAATGTTTGTATTACTTGGTGAAATTCAGTTTTCAGTTCCCTGTGTAAGTGGTGATATAGAAGGGCCGATCACGATCCGCAAAACGTTCGTAATATTACGACCTACCCTAACTATATGACAAATTTACCTATATCATAGTGCCACGAACGCCCCGGGAGTCTGTTCGCTGGTCATTTGAATTATTTTTTTTTTAAAATGAAGACTTAAACCATATACATGTATGTGTTCTCCATGACAGAGTTTAATATTGCGTATATGTTATGCTCTAACACCAGGTCCCTTTTCACCCCTTTACACGCACGAAGGCACACACGCACGAACTCGCACACGCACGCACACACATTATGGAGACGTCACAAATGTTGGACCCTGTCTATGAACTAACCCGGAAGTGACATTGCAGTGAGGTGTTTAGCCATAACATGTTCTGGTGGTAAAGCTTTGGTACACAATGAAGCCTGAGTGCGTGGTCTTGTACTAGGAAGTCGAGACTGTCCACCGATGAGGACCGCACTATACACGGTGAAATGAAAGTGTGTAAAACGTTGTAGCTATTGATTTGAATATCCCTTACTTCAGTTGGGAAAGATCCGCTACTGGCGCTCGTCAAATAAGCAAATATTTAGAGGTTAAGACTATTGGATTTCGATTTTGTACAGATTCCAGAGACAGATACCTTACACCTAAAACATTGTTTTTCGTCACTTTTTGCCATTTTGCCTACAATTAACTTTTGATCAAGTTCATTTTAGTAATGGTAGAATAGGTCAGCACGTTAACCTTACTTCCTGATCATTGGAACTTATCCTTCTGTTTTAACGTGTATGCAGAATGGGACCGTAGGCAGAATGGGAAGATACCTCGAGAGATGTAGAAAAAACATGGTGGCAGTTGTGGAACAGGTACACATATTGAGCACAACAAGGTTTGATTTAAATAATAAAATTTCTTATTTCCAGGAGGAAAAATCAGCACCGAAAAAAAATCACATAAAAGACCAACTTGGGATCAAGTGAACAACTTTGCCCACACCAACACCACTCGCTCCTCACACATATGAACACCACATTATGTCTACATACTACACCCTCGGTCGATACCTACAATCTTTTACTTGAGTTTCTTATTGTAACCATACATTCATGGTCCATTAATGTCCCGAATGCATGACGTACAAACATCTCAAGCTATGTTGATTGGCATTTCTTTAATTTCTAACAGTCATGAACTCCATTCTCCCAGTACGCACCGACACATCACGACGGTTCACCTTACCTGACAATAGTGTATTTCTTAAAACCTTTCCGCGGTGTGAAATATAATCCAAATTCATGAGCTAGGTAATTTCTACGCTCTCAGGTGTATTCAAGACCTAAAGAGACTTTCGCTGCCGATTTCCAGAACAGGATAAAGGAGAGGTCTCTCATATCCTATATGCAACAAAAGATTTAGATCGACAAATGGCAATAATCGAATTCCACTTGCACAAACTATTAGGGCTCAATGTATAGTACCGAACTCCTGTGCATGTAGAAACAAAAGCGAAATGTATTATCGATCCGGGAAATATGTATACAGGAAAATATCTGAATTATTTATACTGAAGTCAGTTGGAAATATTTCAGTTTAAGGTCCGAATGTAGACACTGGTATGTATGTCTATATGATGAAGGGATTGGGTTAATCCGATTGAACCAGCTTGCGTCGTATCAGCTGTCACGTCAACAGACTGGTATAACTAGTCAAGAAAACACCCTGAAACTTAATCTAACTACCTTGAACGTTAATTCAAGTTTTGTTTACAAACACACGTGCAAAGCCGAGATAAGAATTTATGGGCGATCATACCTTGACGGAGAGCGCCATTGCACCTATAGGGGTGACGTCATCATGAATATTCATGAGGCACTCGGCAGGTATCCACCGACTGCTTCAAAGTCCGTTGGACAGCCAGCGACCAAGTCGCCCTACCTTTACTGCTCCTATCTTAATGACATTTTGGGAATGTTCTTGGCAAAGTTGTGATTTGTGTTTTAAAACCAAGGAAAATGTCTACTAGATATATTGACGCTGCAAAGGACGGTTTTACCGATGTGTTACGGGAGGCACAGAGGAAGGATCTTAATGCTATTGATGAAGACGGCATGACAGCAACACACTGGGCCGCCCGTAAGGGAATGCTAGAGGCACTTCGCATGATCGTTGGTCGAGGGTAGGTCTGAACATTTCACCGAATTCATGTACCGCCCAACATACTATCGGCCATCCAGTGGCACATGTTTAAAATGTTGGTGTTATTTAAAATACCGATGACATCGGTATAGCACGTCGTCTTGGAGGTGACATCATTCAGAAGTGTATAGGAAAGGTGGTGTCAATTTACTATATTCACCGCCTTCTTCGTTTAGTCTTACAGCTGAAAGTTTCGGTAATAGATAAAAGTCAGTAGTTCATTTGTATGGTGTACATTTACCCTACTTTGTCGAGCGAACCACAGGAACAAGTCTATCCTGTGAGGTTTGCTGATAAGATGGCCAAAGTTGTTTTCTTATCAGCGTTAACTTCGTCTTACCTCGAGTTTTGTTAAGATTGTTATTTTGGTGAGGTTTCATTAGGGGCGTTTAGAAATACTCAGAAGAGATTCTAGTAAGGAAGAAAATAACGCCAGGGTTTCTATCGGAACCATGTTAACCTTCTCGATGTATTGTAAACGTCACTTGAACGCTACCTGGAGATTTATAAGCTGCAAAAACTATGGCGCATTGAGTTATTAGCCGACAACATTGCTGCCTTTATAATAAACATATATCATAGTATTTGGGTTGAAACAGTTTAAGTATCATATGCCAATTTATTACTGTGTTCTACATTTTAAGAGCTTGCAAAGAGGCCGGTTAGAAAACGTTTAAGTACTCCACTTTCAGTCGCATGTGTGATGAATAATTGTTTTAACAGTGATTAAACAGCAGGGATCTAATCTCAAGAATAAGGCACTCCAATTGTTACCCTGAAATATAATCACATGTTATGGTTTTAATTTCGTTGTAACAACCCGAAGTCGATCGGGAAAAATCGATGGTACATGTGAGAGAAGCTGTCCCTGTGTTTGGAAGCGTTGTGTGGAGTTTGTGTCCAACCGTGTTGATATTAGCACTATTCACAGCTATGTTAAACTCAGTTTTACAATGGAATGGGCTGTTATAAAATGGAGTTCTTTGATGTCGAAATAGTTTGGGTCTTGTTGTTTGGTTGATGGGATCAGTTATGTGTCAATATGGCTACCGTTTTACCAGGTCGGGCAGACAGCACGGAAACACTCGAATTATGTCACTCCCAATAAGTCTCTTTTGACTTATAGTAAGAGGATTTATGAGCCAAGCTGATATTTTTCCACATAAAAAACAACCCGCATATTCTATAGAAAATATATTACATTATCCTGTGAAACTGTTTATATTCAGACTAGTGTAAATAATAATGTGCATAATTTCAGTGCACCGAATCCACACCTTAAAGCATGTTTACACTCTCTATTAATACACAGGGCAGCAGAACAGTGTGCTATTGCTTTTCTTTCTCAGCTTCCGTGTGTATGATTATGCAATTAAGGTTTATTGTTTTATAATGCTTTGCAATCATGCTTAATATTATTCATTTGTTTACACATTAATTAATAAAATAACTAACTGAAAATCGAATTTTGTTAGGATTAAGTTCTCTTAACCTGTGCTGTGTGGCACAGCTCTCTGAAAGGGCTCATTCATGGGAAAAGAATAGGCTATTGTTCACAGTTCATTAACTGCCTGCTCTAGACGATTGTTGACATAGTCCAAGTAGATGGTGGGTGTTAATCTCATTGAAGGGAGTGCTGTTTTCACAAGTGTACAGTCAGCAGAGTCTGCACATTCACAGACAGGGTCATGCATGACAATGTAGAATGTTACACAAGGCAACATGGTATAGCCAGCTGACATGACCCTGTCATTGTGGGCAGAATTTCTGTCATTTTGATTAACTTTCCTGACAGCAGTGTAAAACATCAGAGTTTAATCACTGTTTAAACTAGTTTAATTAAATAATTCTCCTTGATTAAATTATGTTTTTAATTATATTAATTTTTCTGTGGCTAGTTTTACTGTAGTTATAATTCACCATGGACACCTTAGTTTGAGGGCAGACTACCTATGACATCAGAGGTGCTGGGGGAGACTGATTTTGAGTTGGCCGGTCAAATTTCTGTGTTTGTAATTGTAGCATTAGGTTTTAAGATTTACATCACTGGTTTTGAGGTTATTATGTGTGTTGATAGGAAGACTAAAAGAGGTATTCTAAAAGTATTTTATTTACTTTATTTTTGGCAATATTTTAATTTTGTATATTATCTTTAATTCATAATATAGTGATTGGATTCACAAACAAGATATTGAAAGTTTTGTGAGCAGAGTCAGGTATTGCAACTGCAAAGCATGCATTGGCTGATCATTATTTTCTAGGCCATTATTTGCGAGTGTTTTCCTACTGTAGTCATTGATAGACATTAAAAGGTTATTTCAAGATGAAGACATTAAACCTTTTTGATGAATTACCGTTTTTATTGTTTGTAGTAAAGCCTTTTTTACATTAAATGTTTCATGGATCATTAAACAAGTAGAACTTTTAAGATTCAAATTACAGGGAAGAATAAAATATATAACTTCATTGGAAATAAATTATTCCATTGAATAAGCTTTTTTAAATTATTTTTATGAAATGTTCAGTGAGTACATTTACTAATTAGATTTAGAAGTAATTATATGAGTTTCCCTGAAAGTTTCCCTGCATTCAGTGATCCCATTCTTGTCAGCACACACCTTCACTTCATCAATCTTAGAAGACGTATTATAACACCAGACAATGAGGGCTGGGCTCCAGCTGACATAATGTCTGGGTGTTAGGGTTTCCTGTCTTTACATAATATTGAGTAAAATAAATCACTTTTGTAGAAAAGACGTGTGAAAATAAGACAGATAAAAACCTGTACAAATTTATTTTCTAGTATATTTGTGTTATTCCCTCATAGTTATAGGGGTGTTGTTTGTGTAAGTGAGTTTAGTTTTACACCACTTTCAGCTATATTACAGCAATATAACAGCGAGGGACACCAAAGTTGGACTTCAGGGGGTGGGGTGAGATTGAGGCAGGAGGAATATCAAATAATCACCATTTGTTGCATTAATTATATTTACACTTGCTGCATCAGCAAATGGGTTTTTCCATTTTAACAGGTCACATAGTGTTTGGGTTTTGTTGCCCCTTTAACTTAATGCCTGTTCCTGGCCAAGATCTGGTGTCACTTGCTGGGATATCAGAATCATCGGCATATATACTGCAGTTTGTGAGTGAGTTTAGTTTAGTGGTACACCACATTCAACAATATTCCAGCTATATGGCAGTTTTCTGTAGATAAGCAAGTCTGGACCAGACAATCCTGTGATCAACATCATGAGCATTGAGCTGTCCAGTCGTGATATGATGGCAGGTGTCAACTAAAAAGTGGGTAACATCAATAATTAGAAACATTAGTGTCAGTAGCACAGCAGACATTATTTACTGCCTCTGAGTTGGCTTTTAGTAATATATAGGTTACATAGTCATATGTGGCTGACATACTGCCTATGTGACTTTAATTGTTCACTCACTCACTCACTCACTCACTCACTCACTGTTGTTTTACATACAGCCATGTTGCTTATCTGTTATCAGTTTTTGATACTTATGCAAGTTAATAAGGACAAAAGAGAAAAACATTTTTTAAAACTGGTATAAATGTGGTTCCAGTCTGAAAAATAATTATGATATTTATCAGATGAGGTAAAGAGTACCATGACATACATTGCATGTCAGTGTATCATTGAACCCTTGAAATAAGGCTTAAGGGGTCTGTATTCAAGGGGAGTGCTGTCCAGTGTATATTCATCTGGAAGATAAGTGTGGCTAAGAGATGAAAGGTGGGAGGTTGGCATTAAGACAGTCACATGAGATCCAGCACACATTGGACAGATGTGTGTGTGTGTGTGATATCTGAGGTATTTCTGTGTAAACTGATATAGGGTGTATACGATACTGATGATAAGATTTGACGTGTTTCTCATACTTGTCTATATAAGGTCTGTGACAAAATTTAGAACATTTATTTTCAAAATTGTTTACACGTCCTATGACTATTAAATATAGAAATTTGGAAAAAATGAAATGCAGTGGTTTGTTCCCCTGATTGAAATGTTTTAATACAACTTGTTAATTGTTGCTGATATTTTGAAGAAAGTATTTAATTATTATAATTAAAACCTGCTGATAAGTTAATATTAAAACTTTGAACCCCAGTGAATTACAACAATTTACAAAATTCTGTAAGGAAGGGAGGTAACACGTTAACTGTTTCTCTATGTATCTCTCCCAGACAAAGAAAATATAAAACATGTGAAAGAGGACTTTCAATTACTTTCAGTGTTCAGAACTTAATATCTGTCAAAAAAACAAAGACCTTGCCTTATAATTTCTCACCAGTGATTAAATTGTTCTGCTCATTTTTTATCCTGAGTGCACATTAATAAAGACTAGTTTTAAATGACATTGCTGACATGATCAATGATCTCACTGGAGACAATGGCATTAGGACTTGTCTGTGATTAATCTCTAACTCAGTTTTAATAAAATTTGAGGATATGAGACTGTTTGAAATAATTCATCAGGGCTGTAGTTTTAACATGTCTCTTACTAAGAAGCAGTTTGCTTCAATAGTACCTACTTTTTGTTATGATATGTTTACTGTGATTTAGATAGAATATTTTCCACAGCACTAAAACAGTTTCACTACTTCTGCTTTCATTATGCAGCAAATAAGGCATAATAACACAGGCCTGTTTGTATACCGAACACAGGTACTACCCAGATTTGGTAGTGTCAGAGATGCCAATCCCAGACTGCCCCAATAAGTGAGGATGACAAAGGTAGGGTAGAGGGGATACAAGGCCTGGCTGGGTGCAGGGTTCAACCCTGGTAGCACCCTCCCTCGGCAAAAACTACTGTTGCCAACATTAGGCACAACCAGGCCATGTCTGAGAAAGTTAAAAGACGACACAAAAACATTTTTTTTGCAAATTGTTTCAATTTAGATATTTTGAGAAAATAGGAGCATGGCGTAGGCATGAGACTCACTTGATATGTGTTATAGTTTACAGGTATGTAGTGTTCATATCAAATGTACTGAATGAGTGGTCTTGCTGGTCGCTATCACCACAAATTACTGTCATACCTGGAAACTGTGATAAATGAATAGAATCAACTGATTAAGAAGAACAAAATCTGATAAGGTGATTATGTCTTCAGTATCATTGAACTTTTCCCTTTGGTTGACAGCAGCCATTAGCATTTCGGGTTAAACGTTTACACTACTCCAGTGGAGAGGTCCTTTCAAAAACATTTAAGTCTGCGTGAAATGTGAGTAATGTATCAGGTGTCACAGAGTAAACTTTCATTGTTTTGTTCTTGGCCATGGGAGACAACTCCCAGCAACCTGTCCTTGGACATGGGAGACAACTCCCAGCATGGGAGACCACTTCAGGGGTCCAAAAATATGTTGAAAAGTCCCTTGCCACATTGCAAACTTTAATAGCTTCATTGTGAGCAGATATGAAATTAAATCCAAGATTATTTGCAGTTTGAAACCATAAGTGGAAATTATCTAGTAGTCCACGGACAAGTAAGACACCATTGTTTGATTGCCCAAAGTGAAAACTGACTTGTCCCGGGCATCGGGTGATGGGATTTTTGAACCCTTGCACTTGCAACAGTCAGTCCTTGGATATGGGAGATAACTCCCAGCATTCTGCCCATGGATGTAGGAGTTCACTCTCAACAATCTGTCCTTGGATATTGGAGACAGCTCCTATCATTCTGCCCTTGGAGATGGGAGACCACTCTGAACAATCTGTTCTTTTATATGGGATACAACTCTGAAAATCGAAACAAATGATACTTAGTCTGACTACTTGCATTTCAAACTATCATTTGTCACATTTCTTCACTAGAATATTCAATGAGACGATTGTGGTGAAGCAAGTGTCATATGATGTCATGCATGGTTCTTGAAAATGTGAAAATAGTTTGAAAATCACAGTTGAATTGTATTTTGTACTCAGTATACTAAGAGCCACAGTCATGGAGTTAAGTTTTACTGTGAGTGTTAGCATGCCAACTTATGTATGCACGACAGACACAGAGATGTTTTACAGTGAGTGTTAGCATGCCAACTTATGTATGCAGGACAGACACAGAGATGTTTTACAGTGAGTGTTAGCATGCCAAGTTATGTATGCAGGACAGACACAGAGATGTTTTACAGTGAGTGTTAGCATGCCAACTTATGTATGCAGGACAGACACAGAGATGTTTTACTGTGAGTGTTAGCATGCCAACTCATGTATGCAGGACAGACACAGAGATGTTTTACTGTGAGTGTTAGCATGCCAACTCATGTATGCACAACTATTGTTCCACCCCACCCTACAATCAACACGCCATGCAACTGGCACAGCGTTTCATTCACCCAGTGGAATGTTTAATAAGCTGTTGTCACTTTGTGCTACAGCATTGTCGTATTTGTTTTCCTGTTGTGTGAAACTGTTAATTAGTGTAGACTAGTATCCCCATATTTACAGTTTTGTTTCTGATGGAGTGTCAGACTCTCAGTCGCACAATTTCTGTACTGTTCACTCAGACATGTATACTGTAACCAGAAACACAACATGACAGAGTCTTCATCTTGTAATAACGTCTACTGGCTCATAATCTGAAAGGATAGAAACATGTACACCCCATTATTTGTCAATGGACAAGAACACTTTCTTTTATTTCAGTACTTTTACTAGGAAAAATGGTATTTGTTTACCCATGATATTAAGACAATGCTGGTAAACAAGAACCTCGAACTCCAATGCTTCAGTGCAGACATGGTGAAGCTGGACGTTTTAATATCAAAACTAGGGATGGCCCCCTACAAAAGTAGGAACAGTATATACAAGAAGCAAACCAAAACAGAGTGGTGCAGTCCTGTCAGTTTGTTGTGACTTCATCACACTTATATCTTCGTTACTAGTTTCTGAGAATAAGCACTTCTATCATTGTTATCTTATCTGAAGTGTTTTGTTGTAGTTATGAAGGGGTCATTGTTGCAGCTTCTGATCATACCTAGTTACAGAAGAAACTAGTTGCACACTGGCTGTGGCTAAGGTTGTGAATAGGTTGTTGCATAATGAATAGAGTTTAGTTTTTTCAGAATAACTTTGTTGCACACTGACTGGTGCTAAGGTAGCCAGGGTAACATTGTTAAACACTGATTGCAGTTGTGGATGTCATTGCATTGTTGCACACTGACAAGCATTTAGGTCTTCACAATAACTTTGTTGCACACTGACAAGCATATAGGTCTTCACAATAACTTTGTTGCACACTGACAAGCATGTAGGTCTTCACAATTACTTTGTTGCACACTGACAAACTTTTAGGTCTTCACGATAACTTTGTTGCACACTGACAAGCATTTAGGTCTTCACAATAACCTTGTTGCACACTGAATACTAAGAGCACAGTTCAACAGAGGAACATTGCTGTATACTAACCACAAACCTTGGATTGTCCCTTAAAACTGTTACACACAGACTGTTCTGGGTTTATCTGAGTCAGAATGTTTCAAAGACCTTCATTCACAATCAACTGTTGGTATCGCCTCCATGATAACACCATGTCCTTAGAAGTGTGATCGCTGCAACCTTACCATGCACACGTCATAGAGGAGCACCTGCTAGCTGGGGACAGCAGTGGCCTGCACTCACGCAGGTACAGATAACAGGTACAACAGAACCTGTTACCACTATCATTCTTGCTGACTCTTTTTTTCAACTCTAAACAAGAAGCAGATAGGATATGAGAGTGTCTGACTTTGAAAATTTGCAGACATCCATACGTCAGGCTCACCATGCTATTCACCATTGTTTTCCTGTCATCTCATTTATCATTGTGAAAGTTTGACAATATGTGTTGTGTTCCTAATGAAAAATAAATCTGTTCCTAATCAAATGGATTATTAATTGCACCTTTTAATAATTTTTAAAAAATGTTCTTAAATAAAATCTTTAAAAACAATTTTGAAATAGAGACAAACAAATGTTGAAGAAAGAATTTACATAATAAAATACAGAAATCTTTGTTTTAAAATAGTATTCTTGATTTTATATAATTTGAAGTATGGGATAGACTTGAGTGTAAACACGAGAATAATTGTATGTGTCTCATAAATAGCAATACAATTACTTCTATTTGAATATTACATTAAACTAGTAGTGATTAATCCCCTACACATTGCCTTGTTTATCATTGGTGGAGCCTGCTGTTTCAAGGGCTACACCAAAATGGTTTTACTTTGCATTTAGTAAGCACTTGCGAGAGTGAGCCTGCATTACACAATTACAGTGAAACTTGAGACACAGAAAGATATGTCACAATGGTGATATAGCAGTCCCAGGCTCGTGACCTGGTATTTAGAGAACATTAATTTGAATATTGTTCTAACAGGAAGGTGTGGTCTCTAGTCACGTCAAGTGTTTCACGTGATCTATACATACAGGTTTATTTATAAATGGTAATAGATCATGACTTTCAGCTGTCATGATGTTCAAGTTTCAAAGTCTGTTCTTTAAGGCCCAATGTCCCATCACACTTCTCTAGTAATACATGATGCATGTCTCTCAATAGTACTAACTGTCAGCCCTCAGGGAGTCCACCCTGTCATGTAGTACATCGACTCTCGTGCTCTACAATAGTTAAACATTATTTTAGGCGAACATCATAGGGTTATGTCCCTTGGAGTGCTCTTAAAAATTTGAATATCGTTTGCACAACTTGTGATACGCCGACAACACTGCATGCAACAGGTTTCGATGTATGGAGTGAGTGAGTGAGTTTTGTTTTACGCCGCACTCAGCAATATTCCAGCTATTTGGCAGCAGTCTGTAAACAATCGAGTCTGGACCAGACAGATCTGCGAAACTGGGAACCGATGACATGTGTCAACCAAGTCAGCGAGCCTGACCACCTGATCCTGTTAATCGCCTCTAATGACAAGCATAGTTGCCTTTTATGGCAAGCATGTGTTGCTGAAGGCCTATTCTACCCTGGGACCTTCACAGATCTTCCATGTATGGAGCATTCATTTACATTTAATATATGGCCAGTGTGATCTGTGAAGATCTGGGCTAGAATAACTCTTCAGCAACTCATGCTTGCCACAAAAGGCGGCCATGCTTTTCGCAAGAGGTGATCGGTTGGTCAGGCTCACTGACTTGGTTGACACTTGTCATCGGTCCCCAATTTTGTAGATTGTGGTTGTTGATTGTCTGGCCCAGACTCGATCATTTTCAGACCGCCGCCATGTAGCTGGAATATTGTGGCGTAAAAATAAGCTCAATCACTCAACTATGATTAGTGTCATCTATTTTTAAGCTGTTTGCCTCGATTTGCCACTGAGTTATCAATTCAGGAAAGTTGTAAGGGATAATAAGTCTTTTATTGCTTTAATAGAAAGCTAAAGTGAGTGCATATGCCCCCAGTATATAAAAATATAGGCTGAAATATTGTTGAGAATGTGTGACATTGTACCTTTAAATTATTATACACTATGATGAATCAGATGGAGTAAGTCACATCCAACTTTAACACCCTGTCCATAAAATCTACCACATAAAATTGTCTCTCTAAAGAAGGGATAGAGAAGTACAAAACAAAATTTTTGATCAGAAGTGTGTAGATTTTTAAAATGTATTCAACTCTTTATATTTTAGATAAACAGCATTAACTTTACTCTGATTTTCACTCACAGATAACATCCAGAAGACTGCATTACCATACAGAAGTATTTTGATATCTAAATAAACTAACATGCATAAGGAAGCATTCACCTGAAAGAGAACTTGCAAATGTTACTGAAACATAATTAAGCAGCTAATAGTGGTCGCAACACTGAAAATTTAAGGCCCGAAACACAGTTAAATCACCCAGATCATGTGGTATTCTCCGACCTCTTTTGAGTAGTATATATTGAGCACTGACCAAGTGGATCTTAAGAAGTTTTTTAAGTTTTTCTAAGATTAGAACAGTCAAGTAGGAATGTCACAACTCCTCATTTTCCTTTGATAGTCAATTTGATTGATTCGCCAGATATTATAGTGATTGATCTATTGTTGATTCTTAAACATGAGTGAGCTGTTTGTAAATGTTAGCTGTTAATTTGTTGAAAACATGATGGCAACACCTTATTGTCTGATGTGCCAGCGATGCTCAAACAACACTCCCCCATGATAGAGACGGTTGTTTGCAAGCAGTATCAGCTGCGTATTAATCAACTCTCAACATTTGTTCTCCCCACAGAGTAAACATTTATGATTATGATCTGAGGGGCAAACATCTGGGTGTTTGTGAACCAGGCACTGTAATAATCAATAAGGATCCAGGTTAGTTGGGCTGGTCATGGAATTTCACTGTTACTAGGACTGTAGGGGCTTATACCTGCTCTAGGTCGATAACAAGTGGTATCGTGTTTTACAGAACCTCATGGGCCATATGTCAGATTTCTCGGGTGTGGTGTTCATGAAGGCATCTGTTCTATAAAAGTATTATTCAACAACCATCTCTGCCACATTGCAGGTGTGTCAGGTGGAGTGATAAAGATATCACCAGTTTTTGGAAAGCAGTATTTAATTGTAAATCTCTTTATCTGTAGGTGTGATGTTTTAGGGTGTGTTTATTAGGCAGCATTAGTCACAGGAAAGTAATATTTCTGTTTTTCAACATATCTCAGATTTTGCAACTGACAAATAGTAAACATTCATCACAAATTGTAGTCTTATTCAGTTTGGAGAGTAAATGTCTATAAATTTTCTTAAATCCTATATATTGCAGGTTTAGAAAAATAGCTACCTGATGATGGCAGATTACTAAATATGTTTTAGAAATGTCACTCAAGTCACATAATGGTAGGCAATGGCCAAAACATAGTGTATAGAGACAATGGTATTTTTTGAGGATAATTGTTTAGGACTGTGCAGTAACAAAGCCGTAACTAATTGGACTGGACAGAGTATTATCCAGGTGGACATGGGCAGTCAGTGGACACAGGGCAATGGCCGGTCACAGGACTGAATGTTGTACTAATGATCTGTATCATGGCCATATGTGTTGAGATCTGAAACACATGGTTAAATGACCCCCAATAACTAATCATCTTCTACTATATTAGGAATAATAGAAAAGTGGCCTAAGTAGCCTACTTTCTAACAATGAGCTCACTTGGTGAGAGATGTTCCAATGGTAGTGGTTTGTACTGAGCAGGGTCAAGCCCTTTTTGTGTCACTATTTTTAAGCTTTGATGAGTGAGTGTTTCATGCCACGATCTGCAGCATTCCAGCTATACTTAGATAGTAAAAACAATAATTAAAGTGAAAGGTGAACATGTTTTTAATATTGTTATTGACTAGTTTTAGTGTGTCATTATACAGTCATAAACTAATTATATGTTTTATCATGTGATTTGCAGTAAACTTTTAAAGTTATCTAAGCAGTGATGGTTAGTCAGTCTTTTCCTCTCTCCAATATCTCACTGAACACTTTCAGTGCTTTTTGTTAGCTGTTCTACAACAAACAGTGGAGTATCATCAGGACCCTCCGACACAGTTCAGTACAATACTTTCTTGTGTATAAAGCACACCTGGGTATAATATGCAAATATTGATGTTTAGTATATACTGTACAGTTGAAATGTACATGTTATCTGGTGCACAAACAGGTGATAAGAAACAACTTCTTTAGGACTGTGAATTTTCAATATGGAGTGAGTGAGTTTAGTTCTATGCTGCTTTTAGCACTATTCCATCAATATCACTGCAGGGCAGCACCTGAATAGGGGCTTTAGACATTGCACCCATGTGGGGAAGCAAACCAG
This sequence comes from Haliotis asinina, assembly GCF_037392515.1. Lineage (NCBI taxonomy): Eukaryota > Metazoa > Mollusca > Gastropoda > Lepetellida > Haliotidae > Haliotis > Haliotis asinina. The sequence goes on from NC_090284.1 coordinate 10,975,922, forward strand.
GTTTTTTTTGCATGATGAGTGAACTCCCTAACCACAAGGCTATTCTACTACCCCTAGCTATATAGAAATAACAGATGTCATAATACATCTAATGATGAATTGTTTACATTAAAATTTACACCATTTCTGTGCTGTGGTCAAGGTTTAAATCCTAGAATGGTAAAACTGGATAAATGTGTGAAATACTGTTTTGTATTCTGACACGTACCACGTTCTATAGCTATGACCTCAGTAACAAGTATAGTATTAAGATGTTTGACGAGTTTTTTGCAAGGTTGCGAGTAGATGACATATAGTCAACCACATGGACTGACTTTAAGTGTCGTAATGAGGTCCACTAAATCATGTTTTGACAGTTAGACAGATTGTTTGTCAGGAGGAAATTCTGCACAGTCTATACACATTTAAACGTGTTGACAGTTAAAGAAATATAGCATAAAGACCCTATAAAGGATTTTGTAACAGTGAAACATATTTTAGGCTATTTAATGGTCTTAGACAATGCTTGTCGGGTGGGGTAGGCATGAGGTCAGTTGCTAAGCATTTGGGGCTGTCCCCATACTGATGCTCATATTATACATTGTTATATGTGTGGTCCCTTTATGTCACTGTTCAGTGTGTGGTTACCAAGAAAAGTGAATGTGTTTAGTTCTACACCTCTTTTACCAATATTCTAGCAATATCATGGTGGAGGGACATCAGGAATATAGTCTTTGCACATTGTACCCATGTGGGGAATCCACCCAGGGTCTTTGATGTGAGATGTGACGAACTAATGCTATAACCACGAGGCTATCATGGATAAGAATGACATCTTTTACCTGTTAAGCAGAAAGGCAGCTTCAGGAATGTATTCTCCCCAGGAAGATGAAAATGCATTTTAATCTATTAACCAGGGTCATAATTCATTCAGGATTTAGGATGCAATTTAGATGTCCCTCTTCTTGTCACTTATTCTGACTGATGCTCTGAACATTTTGTGAAGAAATTTAACAAAATATAAAAGAACAATATTTGGACAGACTCTCATAAGTAACACACAATTTTCTTTGTGGATGTGATGGTTTTGGTTTTGGGACTGAGATCAGCATGACCTGAGATATATGAAGCTGTGAACAGAGCCCAGTGTCCAGATAGCTACACCCTACTGTTGACATAGGGAAAACAGGAAGGTGAAGTGTTTAATGACCAGAATAAAGCACTTCAAGTATACTATGGCAGAGGTATAACCCTTTGCAGGGCTTTGAATGACCCAAAAGCCTCATTCTCAGTGAGGGAAAAGGTAATTTATTATGGAGGTAGATTGATCAGAGACCACGGTGATGTGTCCCCCAAAGAATCACCTTCCCCTTGTGTTCTCACAATTTTTGGACAATGCATTTCTTGTACTTGGATCTGGAAGAGGATAAAATCAATGCTAACTTTATATTTTAGCATTCAAATTGTCAGTACTTTGTGAATATCTTCAGAAATGTGTATGATTCCTTATGACCCTTCCCTAGAGACTCCCATACTTCTCGGTGACCCTCCCCTAAATCTCTCTGACCCCCCTATGATAAACAGTTGCCCCCTTATCTCCAGCAAATGGGGACGGAACATTTTATGAACTGCATTCAAGGTATTTTCACAATTTGATACTCCATTGGAACAGTCTAGTAAGCTTGCTGGTACTGAGGTTCATAATTTATCAATTCAGTAGTTGGCCACCAGTAGTTGAAGAGCTGTTTATGACATAGATGTTGTCGGCTGCTCTCACCATCTTCCTGTCCACAATCCTCAAAAATTTTATTGCAATGAAAAAACTGGTTACCCAGTGGGGTATGCCATATGACTGTTAAACTTCTGAGCAGCTAGGTTTATCCGGAATAATGATGTCCATCATTTTGTATGTGCTTAGAGCCTTTCTGTGTCACATTGAGTTTTCCTCTATGTAAGTGGCCTTATTCTAATCTCACACAACAAAAGGTGCGAGGATGTACAGGTTTGAGCGAGATGATGTGGACAGATTTTCTCAAAAAACATTAATAATTTGGAGACCAAATTTGATATGTATTTTCAGGACATGAATGCCTTGGTGGAGTTTGAAAATGGAAAACATGTTACAATTTGTTACAGAGTTACAACCCTTGTCAGGCATTTCTTGACTTAGTGTACATTATCTGTGTTTTCAAGACATGAATGTCATGGTGCAGTTAAACAAACAGGAACCACATATGAAGAGGGAACTGGTGGGGGATATTGACGGGGATATTGACGCCCATGTCTTCTTGTAATTGTCATATTAGGTAATTGATAATGACTAATCTCTGGTTATCTGGTGATACTTGAACATGAATATTTCCTCCAACAAGATATATTTCAAACAGAGCTACTTTCGACAACTTGATCCTGATGGATAAAAATGACGACCTTGTTAGTATGTTCACACCTTGATTTATGCGTTCCCAGTACAGGTAACCACCTGTCAGGTGTGATCTAAGAGGGTTAACTGTCTGTGTTTTTCCTCCAACACAAACTGACATGAAGTGATTCACTTGAATAACACCTGACATATCATGACACTGAATATTATGGACAACAATTTCTTTGTTATGGAGAGTACCAAGTCTCACGTGCAAGGCATCTGGTATAACGTGATATGTCTTGGCAGCTAGTTTAACAACTTTTGAGTCACATCAGACTAGGAGTTTCGTAGAGAATGCATGATTATGCATGCTGGTAAGCTTTGGGTACTGGTGAAGATCTGTGTTAGATTTGATCTTCAACAACTCATGTTTGTTGTAAGAGGTAACTAGTGGGATTGGGTGATCAGACTCGCTAACGTGGTTGACACATGTTGTATTTGCTTGTATTTTCATGATTTCAATCATTGTGTGGTCTCTGTATGAAAGGGAAAGGTTCCCTGTGAGACATGCATTCCATGTGCGACATAGTTTCCAGAATTTGCTAGTTAGTCAGGCTAGCTTTGCCTGGAAGTTACTAGCTTACAAAATAATACCTACCTACCTACCTACCTACCTACCTACCTACCTACCTACCCACCCACCCACCCACCTACCCACCCACCTACCTACCAACCTACCTACCAACCTAGTTAGCTTTACCTGAAAGTTACTAGCCAACAAAATAATTCACTAGCCTGATATTTGAATACCTACCTGCCTACCTGCCTACCTGCCTACCTTGCCTGCCTGCCTGCCTGCCTGCCTGCGTACCTACCTACCTACCTACCTACCTACCTACCTACCTACCTACCTACCTACCTACCTACCTACCTACCTACAAACAAGCCAACAAAATAATTCACTAGCCTGAAATTTGAACCTACCTACCTACCTACCTACCTACCTACCTACCTTTTTTCTTTTTTTCTTTCATTCATTGACCTCATGAAAATTCACAAGCCAGCTTGGTGGCAAGTGACTGTGGAAATATACTGGCCTGACTGGATTTCTACAAGCCATGGGCCAGCGGGCCAGCTATTTTGCTGACTGCCTGCATTAGAGAAGAGGAGTTCTCTGTGGGGCCTGGTGGAGAGGGGAACATGCCTTGTGAGTTAGTGCAGACTGGAGCTAAAACTTGAATGACCCAATGACCCTCTGGTGGAAACTGTCCAAGTGATTCACATTTGTTTTGTTGGCCAAACTGACATCTTCTCAGTGATCCATCCGTCAACTCAATTCCTTCTACTTGTAGGAATCTATTGAGAACTGTTTGTTGACATTCACTGCCTCAGTCATTCCAGGGATGCCCAGTAACGTTGTTCAGCGGGTCGTCTTGATCACTGCCTGGATGCCTAGATGACTACAGTATGGAGGACTACAGTAAGGAGTCCTGATGGATGTCCCTCCCAGGCACTGTTGTGAACACACCTATACTTTTAAATGCTTAGTCTCTGAATGTGTATAATTTTGATAGTAACAAACTAGCCCATGGAAATTGAAAAGGAGCCCCAAGGTAACCAGAGATTCAGAACCTCAGGAAATCTACCTTTGTTTCATTTAAGGGTTTTGTATTGCAGAGCAGGCTTGTGAGTGGGCAAAATAATGTGGCTTAGAGACTGTGAGATTAAACTGTGGACACACCCTGCCAGGTAGTCTACATCACATCCTTTACCTCCATGTCCTTATCAGGCCACCATTATTCCTTAAAGTATGAAGTGACTGAAATGAAAGATAAGAGAGTAATATGAGATTTAATGAAACTGTAAATCATTGATTTGAAGGTTATATTGTTGTATATTTACTTTTAAGGTTATATAACATGGCAGTGTTGACAGCTGATGTTCTGTAACATGCAGTCCATTTTCAGTGCAATGCGAAGAAATTAAGAGTGAATGTATGGCTTTAGACACTAACAAATATTTACAAATGTATAATTTATTATGTTAAAACAACCACAAAACATTCTGCTAATTCTGTACATGAGTTATGATTATGGTTGGTAATTTTCTTTATGACTGTTTCGATAACATAGTCATGACTATTGTATTGTAATATAATGTCCACAACTTGGGGCTTAAGGTGCAGATTACTTTTAGTGTGATTGATGAAACATGCCTCTGTTTCTTCTGTAAGTGAAGGACATTTGAACAAGGATATTCCTGTCCTAGAGAAGACAGTATCTTCTTTCTTCATATCACTGAAATATCATCTTTCCTTCCTTCCTCCTTCCTAGACTGTTACTGATAACCCAGGTGTTGCACAATTAGGAGTGTTGCATTGTATTCCATTGTATTCCTGTGATAACCCAGGTGTTGCACAATTTGCAGTGTTGCATTGTATTCCACTGTATTCCTGTGATAACCCAGGTGTTGCACAATTAGGAGTGTTGCATTGTATTCCATCGTATTCCTGTGATAACCCAGGTGTTGCACAATTAGGAGTGTTGCATTGTATTCCATTGTATTCCTGTGATAACCCAGGTGTTGCACAATTAGGAGTGTTGCATTGTATTCCATTGTATTCCTGTGATAACCCAGGTGTTTCACACTTAGGAGTGTTGCATTGTATTCCATTGTATTCCTGTGATAACCCAGGTGTTTCACATGTAGGAGCTTTGCACTATGTCCATGTGATAACCCAGGTGTTTCACATGTAGGAGCTTTGCACTATGTCCATGTGATAACCCAGGTGTTTCACATGTAGGAGCTTTGCACTATATCCATGTGATAACCCAGGTGTTTCACATGTAGGAGCTTTGCACTATGTCCGTGTGATAACCCAGGTGTTTCACATGTAGGAGCTTTGCACTATATCCATGTGATAACCCAGGTGTTTCACATGTAGGAGCTTTGCACTATGCCCGTGTGATAACCCAGGTGTTTCACATGTAGGAGCTTTGCACTATATCCATGTGATAACCCAGGTGTTTCACATGTAGGAGCTTTGCACTATATCCATGTGATAACCCAGGTGTTTCACATGTAGGAGCTTTGCACTATGTCCATGTGATAACCCAGGTGTTTCACATGTAGGAGCTTTGCACTATATCCATGTGATAACCCAGGTGTTTCACATGTAGGAGCTTTGCACTATATCCATGTGATAACCCAGGTGTTTCACACTTAGGAGCGTTGCACTATGTCCATGTGATAACCCAGGTGTTTCACACTTAGGAGTGTTGCATTGTATTCCATTGTATTCCTGTGATAACCCAGATGTTTCACACATAGGAATGTTACATTGTATTTCTATAATAACCCAGGTGTTTCACATGTAGGAGCTTTGCACTATGTCCGTGTGATAACCCAGGTGTTTCACATGTAGGAGCTTTGCACTATGTCCATGTGATAACCCAGGTGTTTCACATGTAGGAGCTTTGCACTATGTCCGTGTGATAACCCAGGTGTTTCACATGTAGGAGCTTTGCACTATATATATGTGATACCCAAGTGTTTTACATGTATTTAGGTAGCACTGTCTCTGTGATAACCCATGTGCCATATAAAAAGTCACATTATGTAGTGTTGTATAAAGTGCCACTGTATATATTGCCATGTTGTATGTTGCCGCCTAGTATACATCCACAATTAATTTTTACATGTCACCGTGTTTATGGACTCACTTATTCACTGCACTGATGTCACACAGTGTGTGTATACAGAGCTTATATTACTGTACTGATGTTACTGTGTGTATACCACACTGCTTATATTGCTGTACTGATGTCACTGTGTATATACAACAGTGCTTATATCAGTGTACTGATGTCACTGTGTGTATACCACAGTGCTTATATTGCTCTACTGATGTCACTGTGTATATACAATAGTGCTTATATCAGTGTACTGATGTCACTGTGTGTATACCATGGTGCTTATATCACTGTACTGATGTTACTGTGTGTATACCACAGTACTTATATTTCTGTACTGATGTCACTGTGTGTATACCACAGTGCTTATATTACAGTACTGATGTCACTATGTGTATACCACAGTGCTTATATTACAGTACTGATGTCACTGTGTGTATCACAGTACTTATATCACTGTACTGATGTCACTGTGTGTATACCACAGTGCTTATATTACTTTACTGTCACTGTGAGTATACCACCGGGCTTATATTACTGTACTGATGTCACACAGTGGGTATATCACAGTGCTTATACCACTGTACTGATATCACTTTGTGTATACCACAGTGCTTATATTACTGTACTGATGTGTATATGCCACAGTGTCGTATTGATGTGATACAGTGCTTGATATGAATGACACAGAATGCCAATAAAATACAGCATTTATAGCACATTGTTTATATCTCTGAACACTAGCATAGAATGCATCATTTAGGGCCTATGGAATGTGATAAACTAATATTATTAAGCTTAGAAAATCTAATAAGAAAAGAGCATTAAAGTTGCCCAAGCATCAATAATGGGCATGGACAAATAGAATCACCTTGCAGGAGACACACTGAAGAAACAGCAAACAAATGTACCGGGTCCCTATGTTTGCTTTTCACCTGTGGAAATCGTTAGCGGACAATTGACAGGTGACACAAATCATCCTAGTGGCCTAGTCATTGATCTGGTCAAGTAACCCCCATTCTGAGCAGTCTTTCTAGATTTTATACACAGGTGTTTGGATAAAAGCGATTCATTAATCTATATCTACATTAATGTTACAAGCAAATATCTGATAGTTTTATCAAGTTTACCTGTTAGATATAAAATGACAGTTACGAACATAATTTTCCTGGGATTTATTACTGTCATAAATTATCAGCAGTTTAGTTATATCATTGTAATAGGTTCTGTCTGTGATCTGATGAGCATTACAAGGAAAGGTCTGGAGGCATTGTCAAGTCACAAGTCCAAGCAATGATAAAATATGCTTATGTTAATTTGATGATTAATAAATTTTTGCGGGAAACATCAGTATATAAAATGTATACTTCTCAAATCAACTTAGGGCCAACCAAGTTTTCTCCATTGTGATACTAAACCTGTCATGCCATATACAGGAGCTCCACAGTGATTACTGTGATCCTTGAAGATGTGGGTAACAACTGTTCTTCAGCAAACCCATACATGTGAGATCAAGTGGTCGGACTCGCTGACTTGGTTGATGCATGCCATTATATTTGAATTGTGTGGTCATCATATTGATCACTGGAATGTCTGGTCCAGACTAAATTATATACAGACTTGGTTATAATGGGATATTGCAGAGTGATAAATGTGATAACAGAATCCCAAACCATGGTTCCCCTGATGTTACAAACAACACATGTATGTATGTTACTATCAAACAATGAAAGCCCCCGAAGTTTGATATCTTTGGTTTCAAAACAGTTGAACTTGACCTTAAGAATTATAAGGAACATTTGTAGGGGACAAAATTCATAATTAATGGGCTTCAAAAGAACCTGGTTTCATGTATGACTATAGCTGTTAGTTTTGGAGGTGGGAGACCATATGGGCTTTGTTATCATGAGTGGCATTTCCTAGTTCTGGTGTCTGGTTTCAGGAAACAGTTAGATTCACAAAAAAACTTAGTAAGTTGCTTTGAATGAACAAAAACATACACATCTTTAGTATGAGTGTAAGTGTTACTTAAAGCAAGTATTAATCTTACTTTAAAATGGACCTGTGAAGGTCTGGGGTAGAAGAGGCCTTCAGCAACCCATGGTTGCCATAAAAGGCGGCTATGCATGTCGTTAAGAGTCGACTAACAGGATCGGATGGTCAGGCTCTCTGACTTGGTTTACACATGTCATCGGTTCCCAATTGGGCAAATTGATGCTCATGCTGTTGATCACTGAATTGTCTGGTCCAGACTTGATTATTTACAGGCTGACACCATATAGCTTGAATATTGCTGAGTGTGGCGTAAAACTCAACTCACTCACTCTCATTTTAAAGCGATATCAAACAATTTGAAAAGATAGACAAATGTGTTTTAAGTTGTAGACAAAGATAGCTACAACAATAATGGAAAATCAAGATGCTAATGATCTTGATGAGTTAACTTGAGTTAAGTTGCTGTTTTCAGTATCGTTATGGTGATATACTGACAATCTACTTAGCATGGAAGAATGTAATGTTACAGAGGTTTCTCAAAGTAATTGAGGAATAAACATTTTAAAATTATTTTGCTTTACACAATTGTATATGCCCATATGAAATGGAAAATGAATTGAGAAAATTGCATTGTCAACAGGCATATCTATATTTAGATAGTAATTCAGTAACAGGTGACTTGTTACTAAGTATTGTATTGCATGGGTAATAGATGTGGAGACACACTGGATTCAGATAAAGAAAGGGACCTGTGACCTTAAGAAAAATTACCAGCATTCTGTTGCAGTCAGCCAAAGTTTTTTGACAGGTTCTGAATATTCATGTTAGTGTATAACGTTCCATTTATGTTTATGAAAACATTGCATGTTTGGTAATAATATTTTCAAGTGTTACATATATTGTTTCTATTTGTTAACAGTTGCCACTCCTGATTTTCCTATCATAAAGGTCATGACTTGCTATATGTAAGGATGTAATCTGATTGGCTGCACCTTCAGTGTATTGCCATACATAGATATATGCAGACTGAAGTATGAGGTCATAAGTCTCAAAACACTTGAGAATTGACATGCGAGTTTGATAAGATATCTCTTAACTTGATGTGATAGCACGACAATGAGCTTTGCCTCTGCTGTGTAGATTAAAAAAATATTTAAGGCTCTGCTATGGAAGTCCATTTTGTATTTTGTCAAGACTGTTGTTGTTGGGTGTATTATTGTGCGTAATGTAACCATTTAATTTCAAAATACAAGTCAGATTATTGTTTAGGTCTGTGGATAACCTGACAAAATCCTTGGCAAAAGAAGCAGTTAACCATGAACAAATCTAATATTTGAAAGTTTCACATTCAAAATGAAATTCAAAATACATGTATGTGTTCAATATTTATGGTAGGTAAGGTTTTAGGGGGACCTTGGGCCAGGTAATGCATATATGCACCCATAAAATTGTCACCACTGGTTTACCTCCCTTGACTAATGCCTATACAGTAAAGTTCACTTATAACGTACACACTTACAACGAATTGCCGGTTACAATGAACAAATTCAGAACTGCTTTCCTATATATCGTTATGAATTAACTACCGTATACACCGAACACTGATAGTACGAATTGTCTGTTACAACAAACAAATTGATGGATCCCTCTGTGCTATTTCACGCGTTAATTTGACGTGTTTATAACGAACAGCTGATCCGAATCCACTCGTGTGTCATCTCACATGTCACCAATTAGCTTGTGAAAACAAACAGGCTTCTTCACATGGGATCAAGGGGATAATAAAATAAACTTACCTCTGAAATTTTATCATTTATTTAATCTTGTGAATCTTGTTGACATTGTCAAGGCATAAATAGTGATCTGGGAAGTCTTTCTATCAAGTCAGCATGGAAGGCTTGTCACGGAAACGTAAAGCTCTAGATCTCGACACAAAATACCAAATCATCCAAGCTGTAGATGCAGGCGGTGAATCCAAGACTGACATTGCAGCAGACTTGGACATACAGATTTCAAGGCCAATCAGTCGTGGTTAGAGAGATTTAAGAAGCGACGAGGGATATGTTCAGCCATGACACATGGAGAAAGCTCATCTGTTGACAGCAAGTCAGTTGATGATTGGCTGACGTCACAGAAGCACGAAATTACCGATTTTGTTAAAGATGCACAATAAAATACATGATCGATGATGAAGTGAATGATCCATGACAATTATATGTTCGTTGGTTTTGTCTTATTTTATTTTCTGTGTGAACATGATCTTGTCTGAAACCAGTGGCGTGGTGACGATTCTTGGTAATTTCCGAATATTCACGAACATTCCCAAATCGCTTAGAACGAACTTCGCTTACAATGAACTGAAAAAACAGTCCCTTTGAGTTCATTATAAATGAATATTACTGTATTTGGATGCTGTTGTGATGTAGCTCAACGATTCCCCCAATCCCTAGTACAAGCAGCCACTCATACATGTACATTTTTAAGTGCAATTATTAATCAAACCGAAATGGAACCAAATTCTCACCTCGCCTCATCTCTGAATAGCCAATACTGACACACTAATATGAAAACCTGGGGAGGTCAGCATCAATATTTGAAATGTAAATTCACGTGTCTACATCAATGGAGTATTGAAACCCTTCAGCACTGACTGTCATTGCCCAGTATCAGGTCACTGTAGAGACGTTATGCCAACAAACACAAAAGATTAAAGTCTGGGAAGTCTGCATAATGATGAGATCAACGTCCTTCCCAGGGCAGATAGCATTTCATGTTATACAAACAATATGTTCTGGAGAGATCAGGTGAGATAACTATGTCACCTGTCTCATGCACATAATCGTGTGACAAGTCATAGTTTTCTCTTAAACACATGGTGGCAAATAGACCACTCCCTTTTCACTGCCATTTGAAAGCTTGAAATTGTGGCAACGCCCACAAAGGCCATATTTTATGTGTTTTTCACAATTTTTGGCCCTTTCTGTGTTATGTTGTAGAGATCATATTAGAAGTTATCGTGTTTGTGTTTGAAGGTGGGAATTTGGATTGTCATTCAGATTACAATCAGCCAATGACAGGCTGTCATTTGAATTTCCTGGGTACTGTGAGGAATGTCCTCTGATCATCTACTCTCACGTGATGTACAGTGACATCACAACTTTTGGTGCATCTGTCATTAAGATAACTTAACTCCTTGCTCATAACAGATACATGACTACTCCCACATTGGTGCTTTTCAAAATGGATTCAGGCTGTGTGATAGCCCTGTGGATAAAGCATTCGCTGGTCACACCAAAGACTTGGGTTTGTAATGCCCATTTCGTATATCCTCTGCTGTGATACTGCTGGAATATTCACAAAAACTGGCATAAAACCAAACACCGGCAAATCCTCTGCTGCTTATGGTAAATTAACCAAACTCACTCAAAATGGATTCAATACAAAGATTTGGTAGTGAGAACGTCCATGTTATGTATCACAGCAGACAGGAGATATTTCCCCTGGATTATAGAGGATGGGATCTTCACAAGGAAAGGGAGATGATATCACTAGAGGTGCAAAGAACAAGCTATGATTATGATAAGGCTACAGGATTTGTCCTAAATTATTTGTCCACAAGTAATTACAAAACCTTTCAGAAATTGTTCTGATTGTGAATAGGACTTTGTTAATTTGTTTTGTTTCATAATTATTAGAAGTTGCAATGACACAAAAGTATCTTGATAATGCCTAAAGTAGACTCATCTTCAGTTACCCGTGCTTGTTGTAAAGGGCGACTAATGGGATGAGGTGGTCAGACTCAGTGATTTGGCTCACTGTATTGCAGTTACATATATCAATGTTCATGATATGTAAATCACTGTGTCCAGACTCAGTTACTTACAGATTGCCACCATATAGCCGGAATTTAGTTGAGTTTGGCGTTAAACAACAAACCAATCGAAAACATGTCAAAAAGGCATTGAAACAGAGTTTTGTAATCATTGAACATGATCAAGTCTTTGACCAAAGTTCATTTTCTTATGAGATGTGTTAAGAAACAGTTGAAACAATATCTGTTGGATTTGCATATTTGAAGTTGGTGAGTGAAAAGAAAGGAAGAATACTGTATTGATGACAACTTTTTCCAAATAGTATTTCATGATGTTTTGGTATAGATTCTTCATCTGTAGTGCAAGTGTTGTGACAACCAGAGGGAGTAACGATGTGTACATGTGTGCATCTCTGAACGTGATGCCATGTTTCAAATGTAGAGGTCAAGGTGACCTACACATGGAAAAGTAGAGAGCCAACACCATTTGATCTGGAAACTTGTTTATCATCGGTGAAAATAAATATACTTTTTGTTTATTGACGTTTCTTGATAATGTGTTAATATATGTTGTTCCAGGGAAGATCAAGTGAAACGTTCCATTTATTAAAATTCAGACAAGAGTTACCTGACAGTGTCAAAAGATGCAGTATGCCAAAGTTGCACAAGACAAACTACATGACATTTTGTCTGTCACACACAAGAACGGCTTTATATCAGAGTGTGCTTTGTTGACAAGATGTCTGACAGAAAGCGAGGCCCAGATTAACTGCATCAATTACGTCCTAGTCCTGAGATTATCCCTGATCGTGATGCGTGGGGTCGGCTTGCTGGTGAGGGCCTGGTGATGTTTACTGGGAAAGTCTCCTTGGCCCCGTAAGGGTCCAACAAATGTTTGGCAAGTCTGTAATGATAAACTCACTGTTGACTCCCACAATATTTGCAGCAATGTTTTTGGGGGGCGATTTGAATGATGGGTCAGGCTGCCAAAACCCGTTTGTAATCTGTAGTGTTCCAGCAGACGACACTTTAATTGTTGACGCAAGACCGACATAACCTTTGACACCAAACCCAGACTATATGATTAAATCATGAAACACTTACAGAATCGGACGGATTTGTGTACTGGTGTTACATGGTGCAAGCAAGGGATAATTTGGATCACTGTTAATTTTGCAGTTTCCAGAATTTGTTTGTCATTTTGTTTTCACAAAGGACAAAAGATATATTTCTTCATGATTATAACAAACTTCAAAGGAAAGAAGAAAGGACAATATCCTTTCATGTTAATTTACCATTAGCAGCAGAGGATTTGCTGGTGTAGGACTTACCCTGCCAAGTCTACTGGTCCATGTGTGATAATGTACATGCAAGCCCTTAGAACTGTAACATCTTACTAGGTCTAGCTGGTACTTTTATCAGTAGCCAAAGTGGCTTATCTCATCCCTTATGTTCATCAATGTGACAATACTGTAATTAGCACTTTGGGTGTTCACCAAATTGCTGGCCAAAACTAGTGCTTGTAATGTATGTTGGTGCATTTGAAGACTTGTACTTGTGCTCCTTTCAAATATACTTTAAAAAAGGTAGGGGATAATGAACTTTCAGTTTGGACAGACATCTTATGAACGCACCACCATTTGCCTAAACACAACACATGTTATGCACATGCACAATGCAGTAGCCCCATACACGTGCACAGGATCCCATTCTTGATTTTGACATTTTTTCAAGAAGGTAAAGAAACCACTTAGAACATTAATTTTGACACCCATCTTGCATCACACATTTGTTAGTGTTTGTTTCTAGTCAGTTGTTTTAAAATGAAAATCGTATACATGCAAATTACAAGCCATGTATGAGTCATCTTTCAAAAGAGACTACATTCCAAATAGCTATGGTTGTAAGGAAGTGCAAATGGTGATGCACTCTCAAAACATTCAATAATATCATATCAACATTGATGACTCTGATAAATCTCCTAAATATTTCTAATCATAATAATAAAAAAATAATGAAGATCCCCCACTTTTTTGGAAGAGTATCGTTCGAGAATGGCAAGTAAATAAACACATGGAAACAAATAAGGGAACACATGAGAGTACAAGTGTTCCTTTGTGTATTTCCAGAATTTCATCCACAGTACAATGCAATGCTTTTTACAAAACTTGGGAGAGAATCAAGGCTTTCGGGTGTTCCCTTATATGTTTCCATGAGTATATTATCACTCTTATCATTTGGTGTATCACATTTTCCTGATGTTTTGGCACATTAATTTATTGCAGGTTACTCTTTGACTCTTAATTGGCAAACAGTTTTTTTTCACTTATGGTTCATTAAGCTGTAAATACAATATCCCTCTCCTATTAACAGACTAGTGTCTCCTGATTGGCTGGTAACAGAATGACTGGGGCTTGACTTGCATAGCGTCATCGACTTATCTATGATTCTGTTTTGTGTGGACATGATTTAAAAAGCTTCCTGTGGAGGTATTATTGCTGACACCTATATTTCGAAGAGCTTACTTCAATGTAATTTTCCACTTAAATTTCAGTTATTAAAGTAAGAACTTGTATGCACATTTTGCATTTGCACCCACAGGCCCAGGTGACAAGATGAAAAAACTTGTTGCTATCAACCAGATAGGCTTAGCTTCCTTGACTGAGAATTTAGGCTAGTTCTGTTAGCATTAAGCACACAGATTTAGCAGTTGTCATGACTATTTACTACCATCAATTCAATTTTGGGACATTGTTGATGAAATACATCATGATTTTTAAGTGAATAATTATTATACAAAATGAAATGCATATGAATTGACAGATTGTCACTCACTCACTCAGTATTCTGTTAAGCATTATAGATATAGGAATGTGTGACATAATTGTTATTTAGGAAGGTTATTTTGGGAATATGCTTGTTACCGCAATAACATGTTCTATTTTCTAATGTGTTGATTTTGCTTATCGTTGTGTTTAGTGTTAGTACTCAACAATCCCTATTTACATTCATGACAGATACAGTTTTTTTTCAAGAGTTGAGGGTGCAGACTATACTGAAGTCATGTCAACAAAAGCATGACAGGTTGACGTTAAAAGATCCACCCAAGCTACTTACAGCTTTATTAGGCAAGCCATAAAGAGATAAAGTTATAAGTCTATCGACTGCATGGAAAATAAGTCTATGTGCAGTGATTTATTAACTGGTTATTGTGAGTTTTGTGATGAAGTGATCTGCATATCCTTTCTGTCATGCAATGCTTGGTTCCAACCACCCCTGTTATCTCTCACGATTCCAAATGTTGTTTACTGATAAGAGCTATATATCGTGTGATCAGTTTTGCACCTTCCAGAGTGCAGTGTGATTTATTACTCTATAAATCCTAGGAAACTCACAGTTGCGAGATTGCGGATGAAAAAATAATCGTTTGAAGAGTCGTCAGGTTCAGACGGGTGAGCATGACTAAGAGCATTCTTGTGTAGATTCTATTGATATGCATTGAGCTTATCAAGCTAGTGCGTGTACAAATGACCCATTGATGAAATAATTTTCTCTTAAATATAACCAGAGCAATCAGTGTCAAAAATCAATAAATTTGATCAGAACGCGAGTCTGGTTGACATCATGCGTTCAAGGTATTGATTCTGGGAGTGAGCAAATGTTTTAGGATTTACTTGATTATGGAGCCACCCTGTTGAGTCAGTGAGGGAATTACTGTCAATATGGTGAAGACAATGTAATAATTTGGGGCTACATGGCTGAGTTAATGACCATTTTATGACATTTGTTAGCATTCATCAACTGTATAGGTGTTCACTGAATCGTCAGCCATTGTTATTGATATTCAACATACCTATGTTTGTTATGGACTGCATCCTGGATACTGTTCTGAAATAATTTGATCAATAACTTACCCTTCGAAGGTATCGTTCAGTAGAAATAAAAACTGCAAACATGTATGGGGGTCCTGGGGTAGATAGTAAGAGCACACTTGAAGAGTGCATTAAAGTTCCAGCATAGACACTGAAAGATTTGAAGGAGTGTGGGGTGCCACAGAGCAAGAAACCAGGAGCACTTAAGAGTGCCACCATTTGAAGCCAGAAACCCACGGGACTGATGAGAGAAATAACATGGAATGCCACAGCATGAACCACTGTAACGATAACATTTTGCCATCATTTTTCTCATAGTCTCTGAACCACATTATTTTCCCTTCCACTCAACCCTTTCTGCACTGCTGAAGCTGTGAATGAAGATTTCCTCAGGTTCTGAATCTTCCTTTTCACTAGGGCTGACCTTTTCAATTTGAGAGGAATTATTTGTTTGGATCAAAATTATATATTTAGAGACTGAGTGTTGGCCTAAGTGTTCTGTTGTGGTACAACACCCTTACTGATGCTGTGGGCAATGTCACAAGCCAACCCGAGGATCCATTGCAGGATAATCAAGAGACACTGTCACTGTGAATTGCGTATTCATTTGCAGGTACCATATGATTTGCATGTCTGGGAAAGAAAGAATTATTTATTGGGCTCAGGAATAATATCTCTTGGGCCCAGGAACTGATTGTTGAGTTACATGCTTTTGCCATTATATTGATCAGGTACATAAATCACCGTGTTAGACAGTCATATCATGACTCAGTCTGTGGGATGACATCTGACTGACAGGTAGTCTGAGGTGTCTGACAGGTTGACAAAGTGGCTGTATGAGAGAAATTAGTAAGTCACATGAAGTAAAACAGGTGTTTCAATGGCTGCATTGATGTATCCATTTATCGGTACAGCCTGTGGAACGTTACTTCTAAAAAAATTGGGTAGCAAGATTGTGATTCCTTATGTGTCAAATAGTCTTTATAAAAGTCTTTACATTAGTTTTTGTACTACAATCAATTCACATGACCTGAAATATAATTAGAAGGCAAAGTTAGTGGGTGAGTTTAGTTTTACACCACACACAATGTTATACCAGCAGTCTGTAAATATTTCAGTCTGGACCAGACAACCAAGTCAGCAAGCCTGACCACCCATTAGTCGCTTCTTACGACAAGCATAGCCATCTTTTGTGGCAAGCATGGGTTGCAAGACCTATTCCACCCCTTATCTTCATGGGTCAGAAGTTAAAATAGATCCAGGAGGGTCTGTGGTTACAGTGAGTGAGTGAGTTGGGCTTAAGTCTAGAATGGTATTCCATTTACATAGAGTCTAAGCTTCATATGGGATGAAATAAATCCACCACTTTGGTTAAACTGACCAACTGCAGACTAACCTACAATATAATTGGGTCTAAATAGGATTCAAACCCTTCATAAGAGTTTGGTTTTATGCAAGGGAAACAACTCTGTATGTCAGCTATCTGTGCTCAAACAAATGCAATAATGATGTGTCATGCCATCAGTATATGGACTGATGCTTACACTGTTAGCCACTTTTGTCAGATCATTTATCTTTAGGCTGCCATGATAACTGTTGGATATTGCTGCATAACACAAAATTCACCCAGTCTCTAGCTCCCTTACTGCTTGCTCGTATCCTTGCCTTTGTTCTCAAATGCAGATATGGCCTGTGGGAAACGGAACAATTGTTTTTGCAAATTGAGTGAGTGAGTTTAGTTTTATGCCACACACGGCAATATTCCAGCTACATGGTGGCGGTCTGTAAATAATTGAGTCTGGACCAGACAATCCAGTGATCAACAACATGAGCATCGATCTTCGCAATGGGAACCGATGACATGTGTCAACCAAGTCAGCAAGTCTGACCACCCGATCCTGTTAGTCACATCTTACGACAAGCATAGTCGCCTTTTATAGCAAGCATGGGTTGCTGAAGGTCTATTCTACCCCGGGACCTTCACGGGTCGGTTTTGCAAAAGGGAAGACAACAGTTATAAGAAAATAGATGGAAGAAATCTTTTTTTTGCATAAAAGAATGAAGTGATTGTTATCTTGGACACATGTCACAAAAAATTATATGTTGTTTGTATAGTTAGTATTAGAGGTACCCATTATCATTGTACATGTTGTGAGTTGGCTTTAATGAAACGCTGACTTCACCGCCTTTGCACCTTCAACTCACTCGCCAGAAGATATTCCTCTGATCATTACATACAGCTGAATACCACTTCTGATGCATGCATCAGGAGTTACATATCTTCAGTCCATGAAAGATCAGACAGACCTGGGGATTATTTAAACAAAGTGTGTTTGTCCAGAGTTAGAGGACCCTTCAAGTTGACATGTTCCTTTTGTTTGTCACTGGAAGACCCCACCTGTGTCAGTATGCCATAGACAAGTGGACAACTCAGTTAGTTCAGTCCTTAGAAAAGATGACTTCATGTAAGACAGAATGACTGTATGTGAACGAGCACAGACAGATCCAGCCCTTGCAAGACAGAATTACTGTATGTGAACGAGCATAGACAGATCCAGCCCTTGTAAGACAGAATTACTGTATGTGAACGAGCACAGACAGATCCAGCCCATGTAAGACAGAATTACTGTATGTGAACGAGCACAGACAGATCCAGCCCTTGTAAGACAGAATTACTGTATGTGAACGAGCATAGACAGATCCAGCCTTTGTAAGACAGAATTACTGTATGTGAACGAGCACAGACAGATCCAGCCCTTTGTAAGACAGAATTACTGTATGTGAACGAGCACAGACAGATCCAGCCCTTGTAAGACAGAATGACTGTATGTGAACGAGCACAGACAGATCCAGCCCTTGTAAGACAGAATGACTGTATGTGAACGAGCATAGACAGATCCAGCCTTTGTAAGACAGAATGACTGTATGTGAACGAGCACAGACAGATCCAGCCCTTGTAAGACAGAATGACTGTATGTGAACGAGCACAGACAGATCCAGCCCATGTAAGACAGAATGACTGTATGTGAACGAGCATAGACAGATCCAGCCTTTGTAAGACAGAATTACTGTATGTGAACGAGCATAGACAGATCCAGCCTTTGTAAGACAGAATTACTGTATGTGAACGAGCACAGACAGATCCAGCCCTTGTAAGACAGAATTACTGTATGTGAACGAGCACAGACAGATCCAGCCCTTGTAAGACAGAATGACTGTATGTGAACGAGCACAGACAGATCCAGCCCTTGTAAGACAGAATGACTGTATGTGAACGAGCACAGACAGATCCAGCCCTTGTAAGACAGAATGACTGTATGTGAACGAGCATAGACAGATCCAGCCCTTGTAAGACAGAATTACTGTATGTGAACGAGCACAGACAGATCCAGCCCTTGTAAGACAGAATTACTGTATGTGAACGAGCATAGACAGATCCAGCCCTTGTAAGACAGAATTACTGTATGTGAACGAGCACAGACAGATCCAGCCCTTGTAAGACAGAATTACTGTATGTGAACGAGCATAGACAGATCCAGCCCTTGTAAGACAGAATGACTGTATGTGAACGAGCACAGACAGATCCAGCCCATGTAAGACAGAATTACTGTATGTGAACGAGCACAGACAGATCCAGCCCTTGTAAGACAGAATGACTGTATGTGAACGAGCATAGACAGATCCAGCCCTTGTAAGACAGAATGACTGTATGTGAACGAGCATAGACAGATCCAGCCCTTGTAAGACAGAATGACTGTATGTGAACAAGCATAGACAGATGCAGCCCATGTAAGACAGAATGACTGTATGTGAACGAGCACAGACAGATCCAGCCCTTGTAAGACAGAATGACTATGTGAACGAGCATAGACAGATCCAGCCCATGTAAGACAGAATGACTGTATGTGAACGAGCACAGACAGATCCAGCCCTTGTAAGACAGAATGACTGTATGTGAATGAGCACAGACAGATCCAGCCCATGTAAGACAGAATTACTGTATGTGAACTAGCACAGACAGATCCAGCCCTTGTAAGACAGAATGACTGCATGTGAACGAGCATAGACAGATCCAGCCCTTGTAAGACAGAATTACTGCATGTGAACGAGCATAGACAGATCCAGCCCTTGTAAGACAGAATTACTGCATGTGAATGAGCACAGACAGATCCAGCCCTTGTAAGACAGAATTACTGTATGTGAATGAGCACAGACAGATCCAGCCCTTGTAAGACAGAATTACTGTATGTGAATGAGCACAGACAGATCCAGCCCATGTAAGACAGAATGACTGTATGTGAACGAGCACAGACAGATCCAGCCCATGTAAGACAGAATGACTGTATGTGAACGAGCATAGACAGATCCAGCCCTTGTAAGACAGAATTACTGTATGTGAACGAGCACAGACAGATCCAGCCCTTGTAAGACAGAATGACTGTATGTGAACGAGCACAGACAGATCCAGCCCTTGTAAGACAGAATGACTGTATGTGAACGAGCATAGATAGATCCATCTCTTGTAAGACAGAATTACTGTATGTGAACGAGCATAGACAGATCCAGCCCTTGTAAGACAGAATTACTGTATGTGAACGAGCATAGACAGATCCAGCCCTTGTAAGACAGAATTACTGCATGTGAATGAGCACCGACAGATCCAGCCCTTGTAAGACAGAATGACTGCATGTGAACGAGCATAGACAGATCCAGCCCTTGTAAGACAGAATTACTGCATGTGAACGAGCATAGACAGATCCAGCCCTTGTAAGACAGAATTACTGCATGTGAATGAGCACAGACAGATCCAGCCCATGTAAGACAGAATGACTGTATGTGAATGAGCACAGACAGATCCAGCCCTTGTAAGACAGAATTACTGTATGTGAATGAGCACAGACAGATCCAGCGCTTGTAAGACAGAATTACTGTATGTGAATGAGCACAGACAGATCCAGCCCATGTAAGACAGAATGACTGTATGTGAACGAGCATAGACAGATCCAGCCCTTGTAAGACAGAATGACTGTATGTGAACGAGCACAGACAGATCCAGCCCTTGTAAGACAGAATTACAGTATGTGAATGAGCACAGACAGATCCAGCCCATGTAAGACAGAATTACTGTATATGAACGAGCATAGATAGATCCATCTCTTGTAAGACAGAATTACTGTATGTGAACGAGCATAGACAGATCCAGCCCTTGTAAGACAGAATTACTGTATGTGAACGAGCATAGACAGATCCAGCCCTTGTAAGACAGAATTACTGCATGTGAATGAGCACAGACAGATCCAGCCCTTGTAAGACAGAATGACTGTATGTGAACAAGCACAGACAGATCTAGCCCTTGTAAGACAGAATTACTGTATGTGAACGAGCACAGACAGATCCAGCCCGTGTAAGACAGAATGACTGCATGTGAACGAGCACAGACAGATCGAGCCCGTGTAAGACAGAATTACTGTATGTGAACGAGCACAGACAGATCCAGCCCATGTAAGACAGAATGACTGTATGTGAACGAGCACAGACAGATCCAACCCTTGTAAGACAGAATGACTGTATGTGAACGAGCACAGACAGATCCAGCCCATGTAAGACAGAATGACTGTATGTGAACGAGCACAGACAGATCCAGCCCATGTAAGACAGAATTACTGTATGTCAATGAGCACAGACAGATCCAGCCCATGTAAGACAGAATTACTTTATTTGAACGAGCATAGACAGATCCATCTCTTGTAAGACAGAATGACTGTATGTGAACGAGCACAGACAGATCCAGCCCATGTAAGACAGAATGACTGTATGTGAATGAGCACAGACAGATCCAGCCCATGTAAGACAGAATTACTTTATATGAACGAGCATAGACAGATCCATCTCTTGTAAGACAGAATTACTGTATGTGAACGAGCACAGACAGATCCAGCCCTTGTAAGACAGAATTACTGTATGTGAATGAGCACAGACAGATCCAGCCCATGTAAGACAGAATTACTGTATGTGAACGAGCACAGACAGATCCAGCCCTTGTAAGACAGAATTACTGTATGTGAATGAGCACAGACAGATCCAGCCCATGTAAGACAGAATGACTGTATGTGAATGAGCACAGACAGATCCAGCCCTTGTAAGACAGAATGACTGTATGTGAACGAGCACAGACAGATCCAGCCCTTGTAAGACAGAATTACTGTATGTGAACGAGCACAGACAGATCCAGCCCTTGTAAGACAGAATTACTGTATGTGAACGAGCACAGACAGATCCAGCCCTTGTAAGACAGAATTACTGTATGTGAACGAGCACAGACAGATCCAGCCCTTGTAAGACAGAATTACTGTATGTGAATGAGCACAGACAGATCCAGAAGGATGCACCAAGTCTATACAAATACTCCACATCTACATCACAGTGTTATAACTATCCAGCTGCAATCTTTGATCATTCAGTGTACAAGTAGATTGATGGCTGTGACCAAGTTATACATGTACCAGAGACTATGCAAGTATAGAAGAGTATGCCTCTTTGGCTGAAATGTGCCACGTTGGCAAACCTGGGGATTGAAAGAGACCAAAGCATGCTTTGTGCCCTTATAAACACGTTCATTATACCAGTCTTGGTTCCAGTGTTTTAATCGTATGGAATCTTGCACCTAGGAAGTAGCCTGTTAGACATTTTATTATCATTATTATGATGATTGTGTGTTATTTTGGGGAAGTGTGTTATGATGATTGTGTGTTAGGTTTGGAAAATGTGTTATGATGATTGTGTGTTAGTGTGGGGAAATGTGTTATTATGATTGTGTGTTAGTTTGGGGAAGTGTGTTATGATCCGTTTGTGGTAGTTTGGGAAAGTATGTTATGATGATTGTGTGTTAGTGTGGGGGAAGTGTGTTATGATGATTTTGTGTTAGTTTGGGAAAGTGTGTTATGATGATTGTGTGTTAGGTTTGGAAAACGTGTTATGATGATTGTGTGTTAGTGTGGGGAAATGTGTTATTATGATTGTGTGTTAGTTTGGGGAAGTGTGTTATGATCCGTTTGTGGTAGTTTGGGAAAGTATGTTATGATGATTGTGTGTTAGTGTGGGGGAAGTGTGTTATGATGATTTTGTGTTAGTTTGGGAAAGTGTGTTATGATGATTGTGAGTTAGTTTGGGGAAGTGTGTTAGGATGATTGTGTGTTAGTTTGGGGAAGAGTGTTATGATGATTTTGTGTTAGTGTGGGGAAGTGTTTGTTCACCCATCCAAACTGATAAAGTATACTACACAGTGATGTTTCCCAAAAATGTACTGGAAACGTGAATCGTGATTCATGATTATGATTCCTATTTTGTCAGGACCTTACCCATATTGTGGTTTATTGCTATGGTAACATGGCTTAAAGAATCATTCCCATTTTAAGCTGACACACCATGATATAACTGCCCAACACATGCCTTATAGTGCCTTACAAATGTATCATCTTGCTAAAGGTAATAATGTGTCAGTTGTAAATGGTTTTGTTTATTTTTCAGAGGGGATGTCAACAAGAGTGACTTCCTTGGATTTACAGCTCTTCACCACAGTGCCAGATGGGGCCATGTAGACATTGTCAGCTATCTTATTAACTGGGGATGCAACCTCTTTGCCCTCGACAATGATCATCACTCGGCCTTGGATATTGCCTCACTGTATGAGAAGCATGATGTTGTTCGTCTTCTTGATGCCTCTTGTTCACAACAACAAATCAAAAACCCCAAAATTGTTGCCAAATTAAAAGAGGAGGCTATGAAAAATGCCGATAGAAACATTAAACGATATGAAAAACTTCAAGAAGAGGCTGAAAAGCGAGCTGAAAAGGAACAAAGAAAATTGAACAGCCTGAATAACGATTTCAAAGCCCCTGAAAAGAAATCCATTTTCAAAACACTGACAGTGAAGTTACGCGGTGGTAACCCTAAAACTAAACCCGGTCCTGGGTATGGTAAGAGGTATTCTGACATGGCTGGCCTCACATATGGGACCAGAACTGGGGTGGCTAAGAAGGTTCTGCAGAAGAAGGTTACAAACCCATTGTATGAAGATTCATCATTTAAAACAAGTGAGGTTGATGGATCAGGTAAACGGACTGTAAAGTCGATGGATGGAGTACAAGGTATCCGTGGGGCTTCAGCCGAGGTGATGTACATGACAAGTCGTGGCGAACACACAGCAAATGAAGTCAGCAGCTCACGACCTGCATTGTATGAATTATTTGATCCAAACAAAAGCAATTTGAGTAAATCTTACAAAAGTGAGTCTGATCTCTTAGTAGATTCAGGCGTAGATAGCTATTTCAGTGACCATGATGATGAAGAGGATCAGCCAGGATTGTTGAACAGACCAGGATTTGGGCAGACGGCTTTCTTCAGGAAGATCAACCCTGCAATGTCCACATTACAATCATTCGAAATAGGAGATAATCAAATGAGTGGAATGATGAATGGCATCAACGGGGACTTGGATGACCAGGGACTGACCAATGGCCAGGTTGGAGATGCCGACATCATAACTGCCAGAATGCAGGATCTTCCTTGGGACCAGGATGACCTTGAAAACCTGGATGATGATGAGGAAGAAAATGAGTTTTCTTCTTTGGAAATGTTCCTGATGTCTGCTGGGCTTCCAAATTATATTTCTCATTTTACTAAAGAAAAGGTTGACTTGGAAGTGTTAATGAAAATGTCAGACAATGAAATGAAAGAAATAGGGTTACCATTTGGGCCAAGGAAAAAGTTATTGGATGCCTTGGAGCAAAGGAAAAAGGTGCTCCAAACACCTGTTGACATGACTGACTCATTCTTGTGAAGATATTGAAGTGTAGATCAATATTTAAAAATTATGCATCATATGAATGTTCAAATGATAAACAATACAAATGTACATATAGACAATTGAGAGATTTCGTGAATGGTGCCTAAATATGATGTACGGATGACACTATTTTTGTATGTAGGAAAGATTTTCATATTATCAAACATCTTCGGTGAACAAAAAATGCGGAAAATGCTTGTAGACATGAAGTGTTCTGAAAAGTCATCTTTTTCGTTGACAAAAA
Source organism: Haliotis asinina (assembly GCF_037392515.1). NCBI lineage: Eukaryota > Metazoa > Mollusca > Gastropoda > Lepetellida > Haliotidae > Haliotis > Haliotis asinina. The sequence goes on from NC_090284.1 coordinate 11,000,725, forward strand.
ACACCCGACCACCAGACATTGATGGATTTGCGCCTTTATTTACAACCACTGCATGGATGGATACTTAGTTCATTGTCAGCTTGAGGTGAAAATTCATATTTTGTCTTTGGAAAATATTTGTTTACCAACTCGACACCAGTATGTTTAAAACAGGTAAACAAGATATGTGTTATTCGTTATGAGTAAACATTACCAAATGTTGGGGTAGGTTAAAAAGATGAAACTGAATTAGAAAGGAATATATATTATGGACATATTTGTCATTCCCGCTATGAAATGTTCATTTCAGGAAGAATACAACCTTTATATTATCAAAGCTTTTATGTGCAAGAATGCATCTATTGTAACATTGGTTACTAAAACATGATTCACTTTTTAATGAAAATCATTTATTTAACCAAGAGTTTCATACCTGTATGTCATGTTACATCTAATGTATGCTCATCTGAAACACCTACCAGTATATATCAGTTATGCAAAGTGCCACATGTTGTCATGGAATCAGACCTCACAGCTACCATCTCTATAGGAGATGGTATTTATCACAGCTATGGCTTTCAAACAGGTGTATTCCATAGTTTCATAGACAACTTTCCTTACCCAGAACAAGCAAATGTGATATTTATCTGACAAGAAGTATGTTCTTTTTACATATATATACTGAGTCGTCCAAAAATAAACTTCCCAAAATGTAACTTTTAAAAATAATGAATAATTTTTCTCTGATGATACATCTATGTATCCAAAACTGGACCCCTATCTTACGTGACAGATTTCTGCTGGCTACACAAACCAAGTCTGAGATGTTTAAAGGTCGACTGTCCTCACAGACCATTCGAAATCGGTTATAGACTGACAGTCTCCATTCTCGACTTCCATTTTGTGACTTGACATTCTGTATACCCATGTTTTGGAACAGTGGTGTAGCCTAATGGAACTGACTGTGGCACTGTCAGTACATCACACAGATCTCAGCAATGAAATAATAACAATTTAACCATCTTACCATCTCTTGCTCTTTTATATTGCCCTGAAGAAAGAATGTGAAGTTTCTTTTTTGACTCAGTATATGTTCCTACAGTTATCATCAACTCCCCATATGTTCACATAAAATGAAAATGCTATACTACTCAACAAAAGTAAAGTACTCACAGATGATACTAATAGGAAACAAATGGATGGTCCTTAACGTCTTTGAGTAGTATATGACATAATGGAATGTAAAATAACTTGGTAACACAGGACAGGGAAGCATTATTCATGTCAAAATAATTTCTGAGACTATGAAATTTGTATTCCAAAAATTACAGCAAGTCTCCATAATTGTAAGTATTTGTAGATTTTATGAAAGTGTTTGGTTATTTTTACTCATGATCTCATTTTAATCATAAGCGGTCAAACTTTTGTCATAATTGTAAGAAACCTGTGCTGGCAAGCGAGTCCATATTATGCTACTTATATGAAAAGGCAAGGTTTAGGCATCAATCTGAAATAGTGTTGAAAGGATTTTGCTAAAAGGTGAGAGTGTTCTGCCTCCGTGGAGGCACCTGCCACAATCACACACACAGAGATCCAGGGTGTGCAGTATCACTGATAACCTGTAACAGGCTGGTTTGAAAAAGTGTACATACTTAAAGACTCAAGTCACGCGGCATACATGCAGATAATGCAGCTAAAGGTCATCTAGTTGCCATGGTACACAAGTCACTAGACGTCAACTAATTATAAGGTTTGCTGCATACATTTAAATATGAGTTCGTGATTTATTTTTATGCTGCTGTTGCCAACATTCCAGCAATATCACAACAGGGGAAACCAGAAATGGGCTTCACATATTGTATCCATGTGGGGAATCAAACTCGGGTCCTCAGAATCACTAGCACCTTGAATAAGAGTATGGAGACAGTAACAAATATTTTGCAAAAGATCAATTAATCCTTGAAACATACAATAATCATTGGACAGATTTCATCCTGGGCCTAGATTATTGAAGCTGTCCTAGCAATAAGAGAGATGTAAGTCCTGCACATGCGACTATTGTAGTGCTAAGAGAACTTTGAAAATCTAGACCCAGGTGAATATAAACATGGATATTTCAGGTTTGGGGATATGTTGATCAGTTTCCTGAGTGATCTTCAGTCCAGATTGGCAAGGTTTCAGTTTACTGAGTTGGTTTCATTTTGCTGAGTTGTTATATGGGCACAGTCAACCTTGTTCAGGATTTGCATTAAACAAACACTGTAGTAAATAGGCACATTTCTTTTACCTGTAAACAAATGAAATGAAAGACACATCTTGCTCAGATATTGCAATCCTCTGTTGTAGACTTTGTACTGAGTATGAAAACTAGAATGTCCGGATCTAGAATAAATGTGTTTATACTTGAGATCACTAAAACATCGGGATTGTTCACAAATTGGAAACAACTGGTCAGCAGAATCATAGAAACATGGGGGTAGCGGGGTGGGGACTGTGTGTCATCATGCCCATTCAGTGTTGCTCTCTATATCAGTTACTGGACTGTCAAGTCTACTGTTCATACCCTAGATGGACTTGCTCAGTACGGTATTGAACAATCAAACCATGTTTAAATGAAGTTTTGATGTATATTTATATTTTTCATTTCATTTTGACAGCTCTGTTGCAAGTTCATGGCTTTGTCTATATTATTTGACATGTGACCCTCTTGTTTGTCATAAGGTTTTTGTGAGGCACTTATTGTGTTTGAATTAAGGCATTCATACAGCTCTTTCTTGTATTGTCGCTTCATGTATCAGTTCCATTATATTATTGTTTGAAAGATCAATTGTATATATGTTACTTGGACTTTGATTAGACATACACACCATTTCTATGACAGACAAGAATATAGAAGAAGGGACTGAATATAACTTTTATATCTCGGTAAACCTTTTTTAATTACTTATGAAGTTAATATTTTGGTCATTAAATATATGTTTAATATATGTAAAGTATCGTCTTTAAATAGAATCATTTAAGAAAGGAGTGGAAGATAAATACGTCTTAATGAAACTGTGTTCTCTCTCAGACAAGTACAGCATTGCCGTGATCTGTCTGTGCACAGCACAAGGTATGGCAGTTGTCTCACTGGAATGACAATTCAGTGTCTCTGTCTTTCCATCGTAAACCCACATGATATGTCAACAGTGCACTGGGAAAAAAAAAGACATCAGTTTGTAGTATAGTGTGAAAGGATCTTTCCAAGAGGTCTAATAAAATGGATGCTTTAATTCTGCAGAGAGGTTAATGAATATGGGCTTGTGGGGATTCTGTGGCTGTAAGTATGTAATAAAATGTTCTGATTCTCATTGATACACTTGAGACATGTCATGTGATGTATACACAATACTGTTCTCATTTTGTGCTGAATGTATCTGAGCTCAAACCTTTGGTGTACAATGCCAAATGTGATTGTCAGTATGTGTGATATTACCTGCTGTTCCGATATACTAGCTTCCTGGCTCTTTAGCTTCCTTCACAGGGAACCAGTATCTAGCTTCACTCTATAGCAACATGACAGACATAGAAATGTATTCATAAATGCATACTTATATGTGTTAGAATGTTATTTTGTACATTTAAGGCCTCTTGGTGCAAGTGAACTTGAAGTATATATAGCATATACCCAAAGAATGGAATAAGTTGTTATCCCAATATTATGAGTATATGATTGTGTCATAAGATTTAAATGAATCTTTAATTGTATTATTCCAGTTGCCAAATCTATATAATATTTTTACCTTTAACCTAAAGCTACTAAAAAAGCCAAGATACACATAGTGGCTTAAGACTTAACAAGAAATTACTCTTATTTATTGTCAGTATACCAGTTATATACATTATAAGAAAGGAAGTTAGTTAGAACAACATGTTTAAATTTCCTGTCTCAAACCATCTACTGTCAAATGAGTCATGCTTAATTCCTTTAGATTTATATAAGATTTTAACATCAACCAGCGGTCAAGGTAAAGGAGATGATAAATTATTGTAATCAGGCACATTGCTTTGGGCTGAGTAGAAGACAAAACAATATTGTAACTGACTACAAATAGTGGACATGGTCAAATCTGCTGACACAAATGTCCAAACTTGATTATTTACTGACCATCATCATATAGTTAGTATATTGCTGAGTGCAGCATCAAACATCAAACATGATCGCTTTGTGAAACAGGACGATGAGGTCATTCTACAGCTATCAGAAGCATCCTAAAGCATGTACATTTTCAACTTTAACTTTTTAGTATGGCAGCCATGTGATATCTTTTTTTTAGTATTTTCTACAAAACCTGCCTGTAATTTGATGGAGCTGATTACTAGTATTAAGGATAGAGATGTGCTTAATTTCTTAATGGTTTGATCTTCTGTAACCTTATTGGTAGAACCCTTAGTCTCAAACACCTATAAATAGGAACAAAACATCACTTATGCAGTGATGTAGTATATGAACAGTTATATACCTGTTGATCTAAGGAAGGATAAGATATATGGATGAACACATTCTATATTTAACAATGAGGAGCCACACCATTGTCAAGGAAGTAATCTACACAGCAACGTCTCTCGTCATTAATAATAAAGTTGTTATTACATACACTTACTTCATATTTTATATTCTGCATGCCTCAGAAAGAAGTTACTTGTTGACCTGTTTTAGTGTTCCTGTGTATAAACACTTGTAACAGGTTAGGACCAAATATGACTGAATTTCTTAAGTTTTAACCACACTGAACTTGAGTTTTGAATTGCTGGACTACGTCAGTGACTTTAAATGTAACAGATCAACTGTTTCCTAATTGGCTCTCTATATATATATGGTGGCATCTCATTGTACAAATATGTAATGGGACATATCATTTTGTGGGAATAAAGCGCCCTTTGGAGAAATAGATGAGAGAAAACTGTTTCCTTTCTTGCAGTCAATTTTTCAAGTCAATCTGCTGCAGTCAATCTGCCAATCAGTTTTCTAAACCTGAAGTTTTGAAATATGTCCCAAGCCTTTTTTATCTGGTTTTGTTCACTGAATCTTCAAAGAAATTTATTTTTAATATAATGGATAAAGTGAATCCTAGACATGCCTGTAGTTTTTATGAGAAAATTATACAGCTTTTGTGTAAGTTATTCATTCGAGTGCAAGACAGAGTTGACAGCAATGTGAATTTCAGGAGCAGAAGTTAAGAACAATGAAGCATTACTTGTGTAACCTTGACCCTGATATCAATGTGGCGATGAACTTGTCAGTTTCTTTTTTCTAAATTACATGAATGTATTAAGATTTTATGTGTTTCATTTCAGTGGAAACAAGTTCAGCAAGATTCTGGGATATACATAAACCTGTTAAATAGTTCTGTTGAATACTATTTCTGAAACGTGTCATGGTGAGGTCTATATTCAGTTATGGCTATAATCCTAAATCCCATGGACTGCGTTGGAGTTTTCATTTCTTGAGGTGGAGCTTGGCACAGCTAGTCAAGTGTCTCTAGGAGTTTGTTTCCAGGCTGTGATGAGTGCTTGTGTACATGGGACAACAACTATATTTATTACTATTACTCAGACAGGCTGTATGTTGGAAATCCAATCAAATGCATTGTACTAATCTGCTGATGAACCTCTTAAGTCAAATTCATCAGTGATTTTTGTGTTAATTAAATTATGATCCAATCAGACAGTTGTGTTTTTATCTTCTCTGGATGAACAGATTCCATGCTTGTTTGGCTGAATGAGTGAGTTCAGTTTTAAAAAACTCACAGCAATATTTTAGCAAGATCAGACATGAGCTGCACATATGGTGGCATTGATGAATAAAATGTTCCACTCACCACACAGAAGGGGAAAAAGAGAAGTTTATAAGTTTAACACCACCCCAGGGATCATACAATGGAAAACACATAGAGATAGGTTTCAGCACCACACCACACCACACCACACCACACCACACCACACCACACCACACCACACCACACCACACCACACAAAACACATGGGGTTCATAGGTTTTAACAGCTCATCAGGGACCATATGACCCTATAAACCAGGTGCTTGTAGGTTTTAACATCACTCCAAGTACCGGACAACAGAAAAGGTGGGTTTTAAAGGCTTTATTACCACATCAGGGACCACACAATGTGAAACAAATGGAGTTTATAGGTTTTAACATGTCAGTGACCTGACAACACACGTGAGTTTTATAGCTTTTAACTGCACATCAGGGACCACAAAACGGGAAACACGTGGATTGTGTAGGTTTTAACACCAAATCAGGGACCATAAAACGCTAGACACCAAGTGCTTATAAGTTTTAACACCAAGTCAGGGACTATATAACGCTAGACAAGTGCTTATAGGTTTTAAAACCACATCAGGGACCACAGAACGGAAAACACATGGAGTTGATAGGTTTTAACACCAAATCAGGGACCACACAATTGAAAACACATGGAGTTTATAGTTTTTGACACCAAATCAGGGACCACACAAAGGGAAACACACGAAGTGTATGGGTTTTAACACCAAATCAAGGACCACACAAAACGGAAAACACAAGGCGTTTATAGGTTTTAACACCAAATTAGGGACCACACAAAGGAAAACACATGGAGTATATAGGTTTTAAAACCACATCAGGGACCACACAAAGGAAAACACATAAAGTTGATAGGTTTTAACACCAAATCAGGGACCACACAACGGAAAACACAAGGCGTTTATAGGTTTTAACAGCAAATCGGGGACCACACAAAGGAAAACACATGGAGTTGATAGGTTTTAATACCACATTACGGACCATAAAACCTTAAACAGCAGGTGCCCACATGTTTTAACACCACATCAGGGATCATATGACCTTATAAACCAGGTGCTTATAGGTTTTAACATCACTAAAAGTACCGGACAACAAAAAAAGTGGGTTTTAAAGGCTTTATTACCCCATCAGGGACCACACAATATAAAACAAATGGAGTTTATAGGTTTTAACATGTCAGTGACCGGACAACGGAAAACACATGGGGTTGATAGGTTTTAACACCACACCAGGGACCATAAAACCCTAAACACCAGGTGCCTACAGGTTTTAACGCCAAATCACGGACCACACAACGGAAAACACAAGGCGTTTACATGTTTTAACACCAAATCAGGGACCACACAACGGAAAACAAACGGAGTATATAGGTTTTAACACCACGTCTGGGACCACTCAACAGAAAACACATGGAGTTTATAGTTTTTAACAGCAAATTAGGGACCACACAAAGGGAAACACACGAAGTGTATAGGTTTTAAAACCACATCAGGGACCACACAACAGAAAACACATGGAGTTGATAGGTTTTAACATCAAATCACGGACCACACAACGGAAAACACATGGAGTTGATAGGTTTTAACACCAAATCAGGGACCACACAGCGGAAAACACACGAAGTGTATAGGTTGTAACAGCAAATCATCGAACACACAAAGGAAAACACACGAAGTGTATAGGTTTTAACAGCAAATCACGGACCACACAACGGAAAACACACGGAGTTGATAGGTTTTTACACCAAATGAGGGACCACACAACTGAAAACACACGAAGTGTGTTGGTTTTAACAGCAAATCAGGGACCACACAACGGAAAACACAGGGCGTTTATAGGTTTTAACACCACATCACGGACCATAAAACCTTAAACACCAAGTGCCTATAGGTTTTAACACCAAATCACGGACGACACAACGGAAAACACAAGGAGAAAATAGGTTTTAAAACCCTGGCAGGTCACACATCACAAATAATCAGATTTATAACGCCATGCCTTGGACCACACAACCCAAGAAAATGGAGCCGTAAAAGAGTCACGTGCAGCGCACAGATGTACTAACATGAGAGTGTTTCTCTCATTCGCAAAGTGATGATTGATACGTAAGGAAACACTTCATCTTTGTATGACATCATCGCCTCTCTGTCAGTGTCACATGACTCTGGGAAGAACGCCGACGCAAGTTTGGAATCTAGTTTGAATTCAGTCAATCTTTAAGTAAATACAACTATTTATGTTAATTATTTTTCATTTTTCATATATTTTTCTAACTATTTGTTTTACATGAAATATGTTGTAAAACTCTAGTCCATATAATAGGTTTAACTGCCAGAGGATAGATTACGATAAATGGCTATCTTATTCACTTCCATTGTTCACAAAATAGGACAACATTTAGAATCTGAATTGACATTAAAACTGAGACTTTAAAACACCTTTAAAAGCAGTCTGAACAAAACACACCTTTCTCAAAGACATACCCCTAGGGCAAGAGGACTTTGTTAATACGCGCATCCTCTCAAAGCTCTTGAGTGTAGTTATTATAACTTGACTCTGGCCCTATATAAGTATAAGTTCTTAGCGAATACACAAGTTACAGGGAATGTGTGACACCTTTCATGTACTTCCTAAAAGTGATTTCGTGAAATCAATGCGCCCCAAGAGAATTAATGTATTCCCAAAAATTCCCAGGAATTTCATGAAATTGTTTAAATACAATTAGTATTATCTAAGGGAAATTCACGCGAGCCCTTGTTGAAATAGAGAACACCAAATATATATAATATGAGTATATATATGAGGCTTTTAAAATCATTTACTTTTCAATTGTCACATGAGGTCATTTTACGAACTCTCATTCGTAATCAGAGTAAGGTACATATTATTGTTACCTGCTTAATGTTTAATGTCTTCTCCATATGCCATGAGTCACTCTGAGCTATCTAAGTGATACCCAAACAGTTATATCAATCGTAAGTAGAATAACATGGACAGTGTGACTCATTGTATTAATCAGGGTCACAAAGTCTTTTACATTATCTCTTCTCTGTACTCTTGCCTTTAATATCATCGATGCATATATGAACATGTCTATATGCTCCTTGTATCTGTCCACTGCATGTCGTCCAAGATGTCCACCAGGAGTTGCGCAACTCGGGTGCTCCAGACACAAGTGATGGTGAATCCGCGTTCATCTGGATTACGTTTCTCGGTTTGTAAGCACCTTGCTTTTCCGTCAAAGTGGTAGAAATTATAGTCCATTTGGCTCAAAAGCGGACCGATGAATTGCAGTCTAGCTCGAAAACTAATAAGCATAACATACTCAATGAAACGCTGATCATAATCAAAACATCATACAAACTCAGAGAAAGGGACAGCCAGGTGTACGAGGAACCTTGGAGACAGCACAGCACAGGTTAATGAATGAGTATCTTTCTCGGCACTTGTGCACGTGTTTCTCGAACACCTGACCGTGCATTTCTCTGCACTCCACTCTCGTAATAAACAGTGAGCTGAGTCAATATTTTAATGATAGTTTGTTAAACAACGTTTTTATTATTAGGACAAAAATTCTGCGAAAACCTCACAGAGTTGGTATGATGATTTGATTATGATCAGCGTTTCATTGAGTATGTTATGCTTATTAGTTTTTGAGTTATATTGCAATTCATCGGTCCGCTTTTGAGCTACACAGACTATAAGGCCTGCATCGCTTAGTCTTTTCTCACACATCAAACTGTTATTGTTAAAACTCGGCGTCAGACAAAGCTAGCAAGGGAAGCCTCTTCAGTCAGACTCGTGAGGCTGGGTGCGTTTTTATTGAAATAACTCAGAAACGCCGTCATCTCAAAGATAAAATCACCACTCAGTTGTCTGGGAAATAAATACACAAGATAACGCCAAAAATATCTGTATGGGCTATGTCATCATTATTACTAATAACAATCGACCATCTTGTTGGATAACTATACTGGACTGTGTGTGGGCCACAGCAGTAATATTAAACACATTCATGGCCATTTCTCTCCCAGTTTTGTTCAAAATCGAAACACAATTATTCTGAAACGTGACTCTGATTTTATCTTTGAATTTTTACCTCCTAAATATTCGGCACGTGTCTGTTTTTGTTGAAGGTTTTAACTGTGTAGGTCAGGTCCATTTCTTATTTCTCTCCATTGATGCTAAGCATGTTGATAAATCTTTAACGCATGAACACGAACACATTCAAAAACAAAGAAACCCCCAAACAAATATGATTGTCCTTAATATATTCCAGTGGTTAAAGAGAGAAGACTAGATCCAAGGGAGATTTGTTGTGGCCTAACAAAACATGAAAAAGTGTGTCGCAGTAGGACACCATTATCATTGCCAGGCTTATCATGTATTTTATCAGCGTCACAGGATGTAAGGAATATTTCACTGGCTGTGCAACAGGTGGAATGATAAAGATCGGGGTGGCAGGAGGATCTAACACTATATGCAGGTGTCGGGTCAAAGCAACACGTCATCATATTGCAGCCAGACTTGTGTTGTCGGGTCTATGGTGTTGTTTTGAGGGTGTGATTTTCATGGTCTAGTGAGGCAGCGGGGTCAAAGTACTCCTGAAATCACTTCCTGAAAACGAGGACCGCGTCACGCCTAAGTCCAAGATTCGAACCTCTAAATACATACAATATGTAAAATCATTTTCCCTCGCCGTGATATAAGCAAACGTTGCGTAAAACTCTACTCACTCACTTCTCACTCATTCACTCACTCACCCACTGGTTAGATGTCACGGTGTTTATCATCATGTTGAAGATTATCAGACATTGTTCGTGTGCGTGTGTGCGCGCGCGCGCTCTGGTAGGGACTGGTGCCGTTTTCGCTGTGAAACCGTTTAACATGGATACCCGTGGTTTCAGTGTCATTCGCAGGCTCTATCATTACGCTACAGATCAATGAAAATACACATAGATTACGACAAATCCGCTCTGCCTCATAGCAAACCACCTACCCGCATAAATAATGCCCTTCTGCTCAGGAACCTGTTAGGGGGAGTAAGCAGTCCCCGGTTGCTTATCGTACAAGCCATAACAGGATTTGTTGATCATGTTCTAAAACATGACTACGCAAATCGCATCTTAGTGGGTAGCAACAACCAAATACCTGTTAAATCTTGAGAAAAAATGCATTAGGATGATGTCTGGCTCGGATTTCACGTGCGGTCGAGATAAAAGCCAAAGGGAGACAATCCGAGTGGTCAAATTATCTTTCCTCGTGGACTCAGAAATCCCGTTACCTCATCACGTAGACAGCTGATCCACTGTAGCAGGGAGGTTAGTTGCGTGCATACTGGAGGTGCAGGCTCACAAAAAGTACATGGCTTGTATACACCAACAAATTGGTGCACACAAGGTGTTGAATGTAACTTGCACTTGAACGTCACTTAACGTGTCACATAACACATCAGTCAGGAGTTTAGTAAGATATAATTTCTAACTTGATAAACGGGGATGATTCTGAACTGTAAAATATTTGTCAAATATAATAAACAAAGAAATACACACTCCCCCCACAACTGTCATTTACTGACAGATCGAAATAGCTTAATATCGTGAAAATTAATAAATATTATCAACATTATAACAATGAAATACTTAGGAAAATAAGATTCCTTATGGATAACAACTTATTTATTATATATGAAGCATTTATTATATATATTGCATCCTATGTATATTAAGCTGTTATCCATAAAGAATATTTCTTTCTTATTACTCGCAAACTTAAAAAATTCCGATCAAACAGATCAATGAAATACTTGGGCGTCTGCTCGTGATTCTATACAAGAGTCTCATGCTTCGTTGATCTCAACCAATTAAATTTAATTGTGACCTTCCCGTATTTTCCGTGAGATAGCGAGGATGTCCCTTATAAGGTTGTAGGAGTTATTCCCCCTTCACACAGCCTTACAAGGTGGCAATATCATGGTAACACGTCGATTACCGACAGAGTGAGTTTAGTTTTACGTCGCTTTTAGCATTATTCCAGCAATATCACGACAGTAACACCTGAAATAGGCTTCACACATTGTCCATGTAGTAAATGGAACCCGGGTTTTCTGTGTGACAAGTGAACGTGTTAACCATCAGACTACCCCACCGACCCTCGATCACAGAAGAGAAAAATATATTAAGATTTTAGCAGTTAAGATACTGACGTTGTTGAGCATTTTTTTCTTATCGAATTTGATCTATTTTTGTCGGTGGTTTAGTAGGGATATGGGCTGTGTAAGCCCGTTAAAACTGTTGTCCATTACATACTTTTCAACAGAAAGATAAGTAGATGTAGATGTCTTGCCTTTAAAGAATTATCGCGAAACATGATCATATGTGTACGTTTGAAAGACGAGGCGTTTTGTCACCTGTCCACACTCCTGCGGAGGATACCGTTTGCCTCAACTATTTAGATATGTATGCAGTGTGATAACTAACGACCTTCGCTATGTCTGGATATCAAATTCTGACTTACTAATAATCACCCTGTGTGCATGGCAAGGGCTGTGAGTGTCAAGATTCCTTTTGATAATGAAAGCTGTTGGTGCCCATGTTAATTTTCTCTTATCAGAGGGGTGCTCAAAGTCTGTACCAGTTATAGGGAAGCTGATGTGGCTGAGCAGGTTCAATTTTTGACCTTGTGTGATGGTGATTAGACGACTGAGGGTCTGAACCCCAGATGGGACTCAACCCGACAAAAGTCCTAGAATCTTTACTTTACTGAGATAGTGTTCCCCAAAATATTTTAAATCTAATTGTTTTGTCACTTGTCACTTTTGATGTGTGAGTTTCAGGATGCGAGCGACAGATCACGGAACTGAGCCGAGAAATCTCCGAAGATGGCTGATCTTGTTATTGTGTTTATGTTATTACCGCTAAACTTCTGATATGCAGCAATTGTTTCACGAGTGGGCTGCATTTGTTTACATTTGAGATGCAATTCCTTCAAATTTGCCGTAATTCCTTCCATTCCTTAGGGGGGAGCCTGAGACTACACTACACTACCATTTTTGATGAATTAACAGAATACTGAGCTGTACCTAAATCTTCTCTAATCTGGGTGCTGCATTCATATGTGTGCACTGGATTTACTTCTTGCTGCTCAACTCCAGAACTCATATAACCAGCAAAGTATCCAGTAAACAAGGTTAACTCTAGACTTCTGCCTGAAATTTCAGGGGACACTACTGCTAAAAATAGAACATAAGCTCTCAAGACAAAAATGCCGTCAAAACATAACTGTTGAACTGACTTCCAAATTTTGGCTGTTAAAGGAATACATATTTTAGTTCTACATCTGTAATTAGAGTATATTTAGACAATTTACCAATCTTCAACTAATTCTAGTGTACTGTTCAGCACGTCTTTACATAGACAGCATAGCTCATTCTTCCTTCAGTTTATTTCATGCAGTATTAAGCCTGCGTCTTAAAATACTTGCTCTTCATATGAACAATTCATAGTTGTACTTATCACTGATATTCATTAAATAATTTTACAATATAAATAGTAAAACAATCCAAATCACGACAGTCAGCTGAATGTTATTGTATCCATACAAGTGAAAACATGTAGCCTTCAACACCAAACTGTATACTTTCAGTTATTTGTCAGAGGCAGATAATCATCCTTCTCATTCTACACGTTTATAAGCCTCTTCCTTAAAACTAATTCTAAACAGTTGTCTTCATGACTATGACATGTCACAGAAATAACACAAAACCAGCATAAAATATAGTTGCTGTTTATTCATAATAACTGATCTTATATTCTGCCTTTAACCATACTAGTTAACTCAACAAAATAGTCTTTTACTTTTTGTGCCTAAACGACTATCTTAAATTACCAGTGTAAGCAAATTTGACATGAGACGTGTGCATGATCACTGCACTGACACACCAACTGGGCCTGTACTTCAAAATGACATCTCAAATTATTCTGTGTAGCCGTTGATATACTGATATATGTATCAATCATCAATACGCTACAAATAAACATATACTCTATGTCATGAATGTAAACACATCATTATACTCTGTGTTTATATTCCATGATGTGCATGAAAAGCATTAAGTGATAAGATCTAGACTGCAACAATAAAATGGTTTATACGACTCTACAAGGCTATAATTAACATACATAACAGATAAAAACATTTAAAATGAGTAAATAATAAACACTGTACAAATGGTTTTTGCTGACAGCTTTTTCAATACCTTGAACATGAAACTAACCAAAAATACTACAACTACATTTTCCAAAATGATTTAAACTTCGTATAACGTGACTTCTAAATTGTCATCAAATAAAAATACTTCAAGATTAAATAAGGTTAATTGAAGTAACATAAATAAGACTTAAATTTCACAAGAGATATGATCTTATCACTTTAGCATTTAGCACTGTTCATTTAGCTGAGCTTATAAAGCCCATTTTGACACTATAATAAGCGACAATAAGACAACCAACAATGTACATACAAAATTATTAAATCCAAAATAATCATGTTACCCAAACATTATTTCATTGTTTATAAAAACCTAGGATGAAACAAAGGAAGAAGACATGGAATTTACAGACAGAGAATACTACCCCTGCCCACCTCCAGACCCATTTTGTCAGCTGTAGTTGTCCCCCTTGGATCTGGATTGTCCCAGGAATGCTAGACTCAATCATACACAAACCATGGTGTATATGTAGACATACAGCAGAGTCCTTCCTCATCATCACATAAAATACAAGGCAGGCATCTGGGGACAGAAGAAGAAAACAACAGGGACAAGCACTCCACACACGATGCTTCTCATGAGTTCATAATGGAGTCAATTGTAATGCCACTGGCTGAGGGTTTGACAACGTGGTGTCACGAGAACAAAGTACACTTTCAACATGAAAGCTGCTTTTTACAAATGTGCACTTGAATCTTTTGGCAATTTCTGCAGCCCAGGAAAGGAAAGCGTTGTTGTTTAACTGATCATACACATCAAATCAGACGAGAGCGTTTTCTTGACGGTGAGTCCATTATCACATCAGGTGAAGATGTCCTCTTTCTGTTCCTCGAGAATTCATCATGAATAAATCGATTAAGTTCTTCAATGTTATTTCTAGGCAGTGAATTCATAGCTTGTGCCCCTGGAGTGTGGGGAAGGTTGTATCCAACACTAATGTTTGACATAGCTCCATTCAGACCTATAGAAACAGCAAAAAGATAGCATAAATAAACGTAAACAGAAAACGTAGCATAGCACCATGATGAAATATGACCTTATATATATATACACAGTATCATGTTTGGTTGAGGTGGTCAATGTGGTCATCTCATTGTGAAGAAAAAAATCTCTGTTCAAAATTCTACATCACATGTTACAATCAAGCATATTTTAAATATGTTACCTTGCAGCGCAATAGCCTCTCTGAAAGCCTCTAAGTCATTATCAATGGCCTTTTCATCTGCCGGCAGACATGGAGCAGCAAGGTCAAGGCCAACACGAGAAGGGGGACGACTTTGGGGAACACCTAGTCTATTACGAGGGGGAGGGTTCTTGCCACAAAGGAAAGCCAAAAGTTCTTCTCTTCTAATGTGTCGGCGTTTCTTCTTTGCCCAAGCAATAATATCCCTGGTTTTATGCTGGCGGCCACACTGGACACCCATATCTATACAGTTCCTCACAGTATCTACACTATCTGGAAACAAAGAACAAATTAAAACATAAATATTGTATGTACTCCTTTTTCATAACAGTGAGTGAGTTTACTTTTACACAGCACTCAGTAATATTCCAGCCATATGGAAGCGGTCTGTAAATAATCAAGCCTGGTACAGATAATGGACCTGGCAAAACAGTGAGCATCCATCTGCACAACTGATAACCAACAACAACAACAAAAATAAAACCCACACAAAAAGATTACTCTCCTACTTTGGGTTCCATGCGAACAGCCAGCATAGTACATTTGCCACAGGCCAGTAAGATGGGACGATTTGTGACATCTTATACAATCCATTCAATATAATGTACATGTTTATAAACTTTTATGAGTCTACACACCAAATTAATCATCTAAACATCATTGTTAGGATGATTCAGTTTCACTGAGAAAATATCCTAAAATGTGTAACACTGTTTTGATTTATGCAGTGATCCTTTGTTTACATGGGTTGTACAACTCATCTAAGCCTTATAGAGAGTAAATGATCCAGACAATTTGTCATAAACCTCACTGCTGCAAATGTGGAAGATTATTTAAGTAACAATGTAAAAAGTATTAAGATTGCATCGAATTGCTCTCATTGAGCCAGTATCTTCTTACATGCAAATATACCTGTTTGTTTACAAACAAGAGAAAAGCCTGCTCATGTGATATGTGGCAGTAAGTCATCACAGCACCAGTGTGAACAAGATTTACTCATCATAATCAAAGTAGCATTATTTTTCATACTGAGAAATTTGCCTTAAGATTACAGATATAAATGCAAAATATAAGACTAATATACATATGTGAACAGAGCTGTCAAGAGTGAGTGAGTTTAGTTTTATGCCACTGTTATCAATATTCCAACAAATATCACCGAGGCAGGAAGAAAAAGAACACCAGAAATGGGCTGCATGCACTGTACCCACATGGTCAAACACAGGTTTCCGATGTAACAAGGAAAGACTATCACCATTAGACCATCCTACTACCATGACATATGGAGAGACCACTATAAACTGATTTTCAAATGACACACTGATTCTACTGAAACACTATGAAAATGCACATTTAATTTTTTGGGGGGTAATATTAAGCAAAATGACCATAGAGTTATGTTGCTCTGGTTAGTGAGACATCAGATACAGGTTTGACCCTTATTTGAAGTGAATAGAGATGACACCAGCATTTTTTTCATTTTGACTATGCATCCTAACAGCATAAACTTAAATCATTGTAAATGTCTATCACTGTAACTTACATTTAATTTTTTTCTATTTGAAGGTAGTAAACGGAACATACAGGAAAAGACATTCTTGATATAATGAGTGTGTGTGAGAGCAGGATCCATAATCAATGACAATATTCAGTGAAGACTACACCATGGGACTTTCATAAATAGAACAAGGCTGAGTGAGGTCTCCTGCTGCCTTTACCAATTTGCCAGCAATGTACTGAATTTGAAAAAAATATTCAGGGATAAACACTTTACTGAACATTAATGCATACTGCTTTTAACAACATGCAAGGACATTTCCTTATATCTTAACAGCGAAAAATACAAGCTCATCTTGTAACTCCAAGGCTTGACATTTTGGTAAACCAGCACTACTCCTTGGACCCAGTCCCATGGTTCCAAATGATCGGAAATTATGGTACCTTAATGAAACTCTTTACTGACAAATCAAATGCAGACATAAGGGACATAGTATGGGAGATAACCTGTAACACCTAAAAATGAAAGCCACTATGTGTTTTAACAGACATGAAGACGTCCCTTGAAAAGAGTTTTTAGCCCTTTCATGTGCATGTCCTAGTTAATTTTCTAATTTTGATATTCTCAGCAAGTCCATCAATCAACAGGACAGGCTTCCATGTGATTGACACTTCCATCCCTCTTCAAGGCTATTTTGAATGTCACATTTTCACTTATATTTCTGATCACTATGTTAGACTGAGAAGTGGAAATCAAACTGGCAAATGGAAATCAAGGGTGGGTAATTTGACACTGCTAATACCAAAGGATTGGGTGCATGGGTTAGTGTAGTGTTTACCCACCAAAATGTAAATCCACGAAATATAGATATCTATGACCGTTGAGACAATTATTTTTTGACCACATAAATTATGAAAAGACAGTAATTAAGATACACCAGTGACACTCAGTCGTCCATGTGGGTAACAAATTGTGTGTTAGTAATAATGATGATGATAATAATTCACTTATATAATAGTGCCTACTATCACCTCAGAATCTGATTATCACCCCAGACAACCCAAGCTTCTTGTGAATTGCCAAAAGGTTAACAGTCACATGTATTATCTCACCAAGTAGCCATTTTCTTCTGGATGAACAGATGAATTTTGTACTAAGTCAGTGGCCTAACATGGTCATCCATTCAAGGATTCTACGAGCTTGATGTTGCTCAATTTCACCGATTCATGACCAGAGCTCTATGTACAGGATCACAGGTCATACAGTGATGAACAGCATGAGCACTCATCTATGCAACTGGGACACAATGACGTGTGACAACCAAGTCAGTGAGCCAGAACACCTGCTCCTGTTTGTGACCTCTTACAACAAATAAGGGTTAATACACCTGTTCCTGTTAGTGGCCTCTTACAACAAATACGGGTTACTTAAGACCATGTCTTCATGGGTTAGCCAGATTTTGAATTGAGATAACACAGAGAAAATTCTAAGGAGCAGAATTTAATCTTGAGGTGGTAAATGTTACAGCAATATTCCAGACATTCCAGTATCTGTAAACAACTGAGTTAAGGGCAGTTTGCTGATTCACATATGTATAATAACCACCTGCTACTCATTTTAGACATTTGTTCTATTTTTAGATAAGTTTGCCTAATAAACCTGTTCCTCTCAGTTTGCTGTTCATTCTGCATGAAAGAGATGAAAATATTAACATTTTCTTGGTCGTCTTATTTAAATATAAATTTGTAGCAAAGGTTAAGCAATTAAAACTAGTTCAGAATTATAGACCTAAAATACTAAGTCATCGAATCTTGCCATTTTCACTTGTCTTCAGTGCCATTTAGAAGTCTCAGGCAAGCACATGACAATGAATTTTGAAGGGTGGAGCTACTTTTACCCTTCCAGGAATTCACAGATCTTACACAATGAGACAGGAGGAAGTCCTCAACTTACCTTTGTATAAACTAGTTACAGATATTGCAGCATTCTGAAATGGCACCCACATTGAAAGTCCTTGTTGACGATCTGAAAAAGTAGAAAGAAAATTCAAACAATATAGATACCCATATCAGAGGTCATATGACAATGTCACATTAATATCAATACATTTACATGAAACTGACTGCTTTAGTAATGCTGTTAGCCTAAGACTTGGTGACCATGTGATTTTCCAGATCACGCATATCAAATTCCAGGAAATCTCTTTGGGAACCAACAATATCCTCATTAGAAAGTGGTCTTATCTAAACTTATCCCTAGAGGTTATCCAATGGTCCGAATCAACATATCTAAAACAACAAAGTGTACAAATGCCATGCTTCAGAAACTGCTCCTTAACATTGGGCATTTAAACGTAAGTGATGTCAATTGGTATTAAACAGGTTCAATGGTCAGTATTACTCAGCGAATATCTTCACCAATATGTCAAGAATAAAGGGGCAGAAAATAGTATATATTAATACCCTGTGTTATTGCAAAAAAAATTATACAAGCACTCTGTACTCATTGTTTTCCATAATATACACAGACAAGTTTAAAATTGATGTAATTATGAACAAGGATAGAACATGTGTCTTTCAAATACAGTTCAACTGTTGAGTTAATGGTATGATAACAGGATTGTGTAATGTATTTCAATTCAACAGAGTCATATTATTTGTGGATGCATGTCAACATTTTTAGGAACATACATCCCATATATTACACTCACAATAAAAGTGTCATTTCACAAAACTCAAGGACATTTTCCAGTACTGGCAATTTGCATTAGATGGCAAAAAGCTGTATTTCCTCAGTTGTAGCATGAACAATTCATCCAAGACTAGAAATACAGTTATGGCGCAACATTGATTGATCCACCAGCACTAACCATCAACTAAAATGAAACCTCTGACTGGGTCAAAGCACTCATTTATCATGTGAATATTTAGTCCACCCCATGTTTATATGTTGGTTTTCAGCATCAAGACTCGGAGACAGAGATAGAGAGAATAATTACATGCCACAAGTACATTCATAGGAATAAATGATACCCAAACTACACACTGTACAGTCAGTACTGAACATTTCGAGAATGTGAAAAATAGAGTCATGAAAAGGGCACAAATTAATCACCCTAAAATGATATGGTGACTACTGGCCCATTCTATATACTTTCTATCTTAGGAGGACTGACAAGAATAAAATTTCATACTTTTGGTCACACATATTTATAATTACCTTTATACAGTTGAGCAATAGCAGTAGCAGAATTTTGAAATGTCAACCATAATTTTTTAACTGCGTATTCTTTCTCAGCCTGTAGCCTATCCTCCATGTTTGGTTCCGATTCAAGATCGTCCAGACACTGGTCCTCAAAGTTACTTAGCCAATTTTCGGCCGGTTGTTCCGAATCCTGGTGTTCCTCTGGATTCATCATAAACTTAATTATGTCCCTAACTTGATCTTTGTCATGGAAATGTGAATACGACAAAATAAAACTCAACAAAACTTGATTGAAATGTCGAATCCGCCTAGACAATCAGCCTTCTCGTAACACCGGAACTAATTTTCGCGCACGCGCAGTGACACAGCAAATTTGACGAAAATAGCCGAAGTAGCACGGAACCAAAAATCTCTTCCTTGGCCCTTGAACAAGTCTTAACAGTGCATATTAGGACTGGGTTAGAGCTTGTTCTGTATCATGACTGCAAAAGTAACACCAGCTGACGGTAAGTTAATTTTGCTCCAAGTCGTTTAAATATCTGCGATCCCAGACTTCCCGCACGAGGCGGCCATCTTGTTTATTTTTGTTAGGAGCCGGGTGCATCACTGTGGATTTTAATCAAAATTTTCACTGTTTTTGGAGTATAGCAGTTTTCCCCGCTGAAGGGGTAAAATCTGCAGACATTGGGCGAATCGCAAGCAAACACGTGAAAGTGACCGTCTCACAAAGAAGTCCTCCGATCACAGGGCGAGATCGCCAACGTACGGTCACTTCTCCTAATGATATGAACAACAGCACAATGAACCATGTAAATGACAAGGAGGAGAATCAAGTCGATCATGAGGAAATGGACACAGACCAAAAGGAGGGTCGGTTTTTGATAGTGGTTATTTCGCATTTCTAAAAGATTGTAATGTAAAAGCAAGTGGCGCTCGGTGTCTCAAACATGGGCCGACAACGTGACCCATGAAGCCAAATGTTTACTCCAACATGCATTTTCCTGGCGGCAAGTGATGCCGACTAGTTTTAGAAATGAATTGTAACATGGTTAGGTAATTTTAATCATTGTTGGTGGTTTTAAATATTACATTCATTAAAAAGATGAGTTGACTCTTTCCTGAGTAGAATATTGTGGATGAGTGAACTGTCCCCCAACAACTGCATAAATTAGCAACCAGAATGAAAAGTGACACATAAACTGTCTGTTTTTTGTGTGTTTATAGTGATAGTCATTATAGATGTGTTCATTTACAATCCATGAGAACTTGATAAGATTTTCTACTATTGCTTGTTATTCCCCGCATTTATTGACAACCACCACTTGACAAGAGCAATGAAACTGTTGTAGCATGTGTATGATGAGCAATTGAACATAAACTGTAACAGTTGCGAATTCTAGAGCTAGCTTATGATTCATAACTTTATCATGTGCTCATTCCAGAATATACGTCAATATGGAATTCAGTTTAGTTTAAAAGGCTTATATCTAGCAAGACCTGTATCTGGCAGTTTTCAGTAAAGGTTAAGTGAAGTATTAGTCTTGGTATTTCTGAAATTGATTCAATGTTATGAACTCATTTTCACCTAGAAAAAAACCCACAGTTAGTGAACTAATGGTAGTATCTGTTCGGGCCACATTCTGTTGTATATTATTGATGACCCTTGTGGATAGCACCTCCTGGTGGTTGTAAGGATGGACACCTTTGGTTAAATACACTTGTTCTGCTCCATTTAGGAGTTTTGGTTGTGTAAAGTAACTAGACAAGGGAGGATAAGCCCTGTGCCTCGATTTAATGTAAACAATGTAATGTTAAGCTCAGTGATATACTTCTCTGTAGGTACTTATCAATAATGTAGACCTGTTCATGTTTACACTTTCATAGTTATCCAAAGAAATGTGTTTTTTGACTGGCAATAAAACATGTAAATACAACAGAATATATATTTGTTGATCATAATGCAGCAATATGGGTATTATTTAGTAATAAAAGTGTCATCATCCCCAAAGCTACATGACTTCATGACTGAAAAAAATGTGCCCGCAGGAATATAAGTAGGACATAATGTAAGTATAAAATCATGTCAGGTACAAAAATGTATTAATTTATATAGGAATTGAAGCAATCATGTCTAGTCTGTTTGATAGTGAGTCACTGTTTGGAAATTCACTGGAATTTGTATTTTGTGATATAGTTAGGGTGGAGAAAATAGTGTGTTACCAATTCTTAATACCTTAAAGTTAGTTGTACCTCAAAGTGTAGAAAACATGGTAGACTATACACTTACAAAAATTATCTTGCATATTTATAATGCACTGTTTAGTTGTTTTTGCTCTGTAGTTTATGGTGTAAGATCATTTTTCTAGGCATTTTAACTTATGCAAGTGACATGTTTTATTTTGTAAAGATATGATTTCCAAATTTTGAGTAGGGTTTGGGATAAGAATAAGCTTAAATTTTCATGTATTGCAGTGTTCATGAATAGTGTTTATACGAAAGAAGACATTGGTTCTTGTAAGTTACAGGTGTCTGACCCATGAATATTACAGGACCCATAGAAAAAAACACATTTCAGATTAACATTTCTTATAATCAACTTTGAAATTATGTACAAATGTATAATTTGTGAACAACAAACAAGTGTGACATGCCACATATGACAACCTCAGTCAAAGTTATTGTGAAATAAACAGTTGGACACTGGGTCTGGTGGATTGTAGATGTCCCTCTAACCACCAGTGAATCTGCAGAATATTTGTCAGAGGGTCAGACAATATTTGTGAACACTGATATTGTGTCAATGTCAGAATGTTTTCAATCAATTTTGCCAATATTGATGCAAATAGGTTTTTCTCCATTGACCTGCATATTTGTTCACATGTTAATATTCACTACAGGTGTTGAATTTTCATTCGTTATTCCATATATATATATATATATCACTAGCTTTTGATAAATGTTCACTGACCAACAGTGATTTTTGTTTAAGTATTGATGGGTAGGTTTTGGTGAGACATAGTGCCTCGGCATCAAACTACATGATCTAGATTAACTGTTCTCAAACACTCATTTTGTGGAAACTGCAGTAGCTAAGTGTGTTAGATCATTAGTTTTTGTGACTTGGCCCAGATAGGACTTAACCTCCCAAAAGTACAAGAATCTGCACTTCACTGAAACAGTGTAATCCCAAATATTACTGATGTTATCTGGTAATAGTGGTATTCTCTGTCAGACTTAATTATCCTAGATGTATGATTTTAGAAGGTAGCTTCTCAAACACATCTTTCCTGAAATGACTTCAAGCATTTTGATTATTGAACATAACAGTAAGTTATTCACTGATGACAATGATAACCATGGACTATTTTATTTAACATGATTTTCTATTTCCCTTGAAACATTCAGCGTGTTTAATTCATTCAACATCCAGATAACATTGTGTTATTCTATTACTTTCTTGCAATGAATGTAAATGGTAGCTGTCAAAGAAAGCTGTCTTGTCATAACTCCTGATTCTGTTATATACTGACTTGTCATTAGAGACTTTTGACAGAATTGGATGAGATGTCCTGGAGGAGTAGACAGGTTAGTGCTATATCTGAAGTATCACAGGTGTACAGAACAATGTTTAGTTAACTGGTTAATTTTAAATTCAGTTAGTTATTATTTAATATCTTAATATCTTTTATTGTCACTTTTACAAATTCGGAAAACATACAAATTTAGATTCTTGTCTCCTGAGTGGGTATGATTAAGTATCTTTTCAAGAAATCTAAACACAACATCAGTTCCTCATCTTGCTTTTTGTGACAGTCCTTGGCACGGTCCTATCATATTCATTCAAACTTGTATCAATAAATGTTCCAAAGAAACTTAAAAAGAATTTGAGATGAAGCCTGAACACACTGACATCAGGGCATGTGGAGAGCGTGATGCCACTTAGGATGGGGATTATTTCCCAATTTACATAGTTCTGGAGCAGAATAGATAGATTGATCCTGAATGAACAATATTTGTAAGAGCTAAAAAGACTGAGATTAGTCAGTGCCGGTCATCATAGCCTTATGCAGGGATCATTCCTTGTCTTTTCGGTCACATGTTTGTGTGGTTCAAGGTTACCATGCCCTGAATGGTCTTGTCCTATACTGGACAAAATAAGTTAGGGATATTGTGGTATGTTTGCGATTGATATCTTATGAGTGTGTCGGTAAATTAATACATCACTATTAATGATTTCAAAATTTACGTATATTCCTAACTATTTTTGGCAAGTATAATTGAATGGGGATAGGTTGATTAGAAAACACTGTAGGTGCAGCAATGAGAGGAATACTGAATAAATTCAAAACCCACCAGGGAAATTGTAGGACATGTCTAAATTCTCTAATGTTATGGAATAGACATAGTGCACAACACCCCCAGTGTGACAGAGTAACTGTCAAACAATTATAGAACTATGCAACTATATTTGTGCATAAATCATCAAAATTTAAAGTTGCAGAAAAACAGCAGAAATTTATAATTAAGGGATTTGTCCATTATCCTTTTTTTAGTATTTGCTCTAATGAGGGTAAAGTTCATTTTAGGAGCAGAACTTTGAACTGATTCACTTCATTCAAGTCTTCATGCTTTTTAAAATGAAAAGTGTGTATATAATGGTTTGATTATTAAGATGAATGTGTATGTCTATCAGGTTAGCATGGTAACATTAGGACTAGTGCTAAATCCTTTACTGTTCAAACTAGTTTTGAAATCACAGGTTTCAGAACCGTAACCTATATTGATAGGCTCTTAGTATGTAGAGAATAGTCTGCATTTACATTTGGTGTCAATGTCAAACTCATAAGTTCACAATGTGTCACAATATGGACACCAGTACCACGATATATTGCAGTGCAATATACTCCCAAGTACACATCCCTAATATTTTTCCAGTTGTATGGATGTCAAGGTTAAGGATGTTTCTGTCTTCTTGTTTCTCTTTAGGCGATGGGGTAGCCTAGTGGTTAAAGTGTTTACTCATCAAACTGAAAACACGGGTTCAGTCTGAAACTAAACTCACTGACCCTTATTCATCTTTACTTGTAACTGTTCTTTGGTAGGTGTGTGCTGCTGAATGAGCAGTCTCACAGCATTCCTGCATTAACATAGACATTTATACAAAACTATGTTGTCAGTGACTCTGGAGATGTCTTAATGTACCTTAGTATATTTTCCATAATTACAGTGTTACTGATGTTCTCAAACATATTTCATATCTCTCTGACATGTCAAAGTGGATTTGATTATTGAAGTAAATATTGATATTTGAGTGGCATAAATACATTTCAGTAATTTTCACTCTACTACTAGTCCCTTTGAATTGTTGAAGTTCCAAGGTGGTGTGATCATAAAATAGCATTCACATTTTGTCAAATATGTGGATCATTTTCAGTGGTTCTGAAACAAGTAAACCATTGTAAAACATTATTTTGGTAATGCCAAGATTTTTGTGACTTGCCTAAAATGCAACCTATTACTGACCACAAGTAATATGAGTGAGGGACAAAATGTGTCACATGGTGTCTTGACACTGTCATTAAAGTTTTATCAGACATTTTCAGCTTTCAACAAACCCTCCTTCATAATTACATCATATGAATTCAGTGACAGAGTCAACAATAATCTTCGAACGAGTACCTTTTGAGAGACATATTAACGACAATCATGTATTCTGACAGTTTGTTAGTTGCATTACTTATATGTATTGAAATATATATAATCACAATGGGCCGTTTGATACTAAAACACATAAAAATTTCTTGAATTATGAAACAGTGTTGTAAGAAAATAGTGTAGGAACAAATGGACAGTGGTCGTGATTCATTATCTTATCTCAGACATAAATGTTGTTGTCTGATTTGCTAAATGCACATCTATTATTTTCAGTGTACCCTACTTACAAGCGAGGTTATTATAATGTACCCCGTTGCCAGTGGCAACTCATTCGCTACTTTGTGATGGTAGTTCGTTATCTGACATTGAATCATGTATGATACACAGAAATTACTGATGTTTCGTGAATGCAATTGATTAAAGGGAGATAACTCTAAATTTGGTTTTCTTATGTCGTCTGCAAAATGTCATGATGGTTACGAAAAGATTTCCCTTGCATTACAGTAAATTTAGACAGAACACAGTCCTTGTGAATTTTAACAAGGGGAATTTCACAGCAATCAATGCTCCCTCGTGACCAATGAACAGCTTGTAGTGTACATATTATAATGTCCTTATTATCCTTGTGAATCAAATATACCCCTTTCAGCTTCCTTGTTATTCCCATTGATGTGTATGTATGAAAAAACTATGTATTAGGACTGTATTAGTGTTATTCATGTCCCTATCAATTCTGAAATTTTGCATGGCTATGTTGAACCTGTAAAACTACAGATTTTACATACATATACAAACATTCTTTAGACCATTGATTCAGCTAACACAGACAACAGTGTAATATCAGGTTGTTGTTGAGCTAACCATTCTAAGTGCCTCTTAATGGTACCACCATGATCAGGCTTATTTTTGGTAGTGTTCATCTGAAGCCAACTTGTCTACCAATGCTTCCATTTGTGGATATTGGATACGTCACTACACAGGTGCCTCACGATAGAATACAGAGGTCACGATATGATATATATCACATTACTGCTTTTCAGACGTTTCGTTCATACCATTTTCAGCCAGGTTAGCTCTATTTTACCTGGTTGGCAAGTTGATAACATAGCTCACCAGTTACCAAATACCTGTCAACAGTTATTCTAAGTAATTTCGTTTGGCGAGAGATGTTACTAGATAAATGACAAGTGACAGGTATCTATCTATCAACCACTCTCACCAAGTCAAGTCAGAGGGTGTTCTGTATAAGAAAATTATAAGCACAAATGTGTTAAGTTTAATGTTTTAATCATCAGCCCAGTTTGTATTAGACAAATATACTTTCTTCAGTTTCCACTTCAATAAATACTCACTGAAGTGCAACAACTTAACAGTCCTCATACTTAATAATTCACCATGTATGCAGATTGCTGGATGTTTTGTGAAGAAACTCTTTGACAAACGTGTAACCAATAAAGTAGAAAAAGCAGAACTTGCTTGTTCTGTCTAGAAGGTCTGATTGGACCAAGACTTCTAACAACTGTTAATGTAAATAAATTATATTTATCAAAACTAGCTGAAGTTGAACTAGTTTTTCCCAATTTTTATTTTAACCTAAATGACACTACTTTATCTCTAACCAGCATGATATTATTATATCATGAGAGCCATTCAAATGGATGGTATAGTAATGCTCGCTGGCTCAATTCATCATCTTACCTTACTGACTTTTGCACAATCACTGGATTGCCTGTTCCACATTGATTATTTACACTGTTCTATAGTGGTGTTCCGATGAGCAAAAATAATTGAAAATGCTTTATCCACTATGCCCCCCTACACCCCTATCAAAAAGCAAAGTCGGTGAGAGTTAACTTTGTATCGGTGATTGTTGCGGCATTATTTTTCTGGTTTATGTTTCGCACTCTCTTTTTACAGACGACAGTCAGCATGGTGGGACAGACAGCAATGGTGGGGTGGTCAATGGTGACGTGCAGGAAATGGGGGCCACGAACCAAGAAGAAGAGATGGAAGAAGGTAGGCATTCTTCAATATTTCTTGTGTATGCTATCCTGTCTTGACAAGTTACTTTTGTCATGCATTACTGTGGATATTCCATTTTTCTATAGAACAGTCTTCAGGCCCTGATTTCTCGAAAGAAGCTCTTCTCGAAAGTTTTTACTCAAATTTCAAGCTGAGTTTGACAAAATGAAACAGCAGAATTTTAACTCATCTGTATTTTTAACGTGAAAAAACCCATACATACTTAATTAATCTATCCTCCAAACTGAAATTGTCTACTGTGTTTGAGTTCAATATTGATTTCAGTTCATTCTGAGAAATGAATTGTCCTGTGTTTACTCAAATTTGAGTCAAAACTAAGACTTAAATTTGTCTTGAGAAATCGGGGCCAGTTTGGTAGTTAGTCGCTTATTGATTTTTTTACAGTATGCAACATCAGTTGAAAAAGGAAGTATGACTGAAATTGTAAATCATCCTTTTGAGTAGGCTTAAAACTGACATTTTTGCGACCATGTTCATCTCCTTTTCTTTACCAATATGTAGCTTTCGCATTATAAACTAAACAACAACTTTCCTCAAAAGTTGTACACATAAATTGTGAAGGGAATTTATATTCAAGTAAAATTTAATTGCAAGAATATATAACAGGACCCAATCTTCCCTAAAGAAACTGATGAATTTGTCAGTGTTTTACTGTTTTTCTGTATGTAAATCAATACATTTTAGGGGTTAAAATATTTAAAAATATGGTAAACAATACTACTTGAAGGGCCCTGTTCTCACTTTTTGCCTAACACTAAGGCACACATTAACCTAAAACTGTCTGCAGACACTAATTTACCCCATGTGCACCATGCTACTTCTAATCTAGCCTCATTTATCATACATTTATTCTGACTGTTTTTAGCTGATATTTTCAGAAATACATTATTTTCTGTGTAAAACCAACATATCCTTGGCTTTGTATTACTGGATCAGTAACATTCATTAATGTATAAGGAGGATTAATAACGACATTGCATTGACTGATTGTTTACTTCTCTGATATCTGCGACAGGTTTAGTTCAGTGATCTCCAGCATGATTTAAGAGCTTTTTGTATGATGATACATATCTCCTGTTTGACGTCACATCAGCTTCCTATCATGCGGTCACCATCAGTACTTGGACTCAGTCTTGCTAAATTTTCTGTCCATTATGAAATGTCCGTGTGTACAGTAATACAGATCTGAACCCTTCCCTTTGTGACAAAAACAAGACTTTAAAGGACATGAGTAGATCTATAATAAGACCATGGCTAAGAAGTCTATTGTGATAGGAATCATTTGACTAGGCTGATTTAAGAAATAGAAGAGCCATGCAAAAATCAATACCAGCTTTTATCAGTGTATCTGTTTGAGATGGCAACTGTTGTCACAGCAATGTCTTTATATGACAGAGTTCCTCTCCCGAGCCACAAGTAGCATGCATTAAGTTTTGTCACATACATATATCTTTTTGACTAGAAACGTGTTAATGAGGTAATAATGCCTTGTGTTATTGGAAGAATGCTAGAAATTGTAGAATATACTGTCACCATGGTGATAGTAATTGCTCATGTACCAATTGGATGGATTTTGTAGATGCTGTTAGCATTAACTACTTTATTAATTGATGGCTCTCAGGTATTAAATCTTAAACTGTGTTATATATTTGTTGATGCTGTGTTTTCAATAATATTAGAGGGGAAAGTTTGGAATTCTCATGCTAAGCGATAATTATGCACATGTCCTTTTGTTGAGGTCTTATTACTTTTCAGTAGCAGAAGTAAGTTTCATGATTTAACATTTCATATGGTGTATGTTTATTGATTCAGTAAAGCTGAAGTATTTAAGATATTTGAGGAACAAAGATGGGTGATTTTGGTTTAAAGCAGATTGATAGAATGCCTGAAAGTACAATGGGTAATGATCGTTGTTGCATGGTGTGTATACCTTTTCAGGTCTGATTATCATTATCTTTGATACCTTATCTTCAGATGAATTGCTAGGACAATTAGTACACAGAAAATGTCACAAATTGATCCTTGATCATGTGATGGAAACTTGACAAATACTGTAGAATATAATGGATTCCTGGACCCAAATATATGGATTTAGCGTGCACCTTGCCGTTTGCTTGCATGATAAGGCACATGTTGCTGAATGGCAGATTAAAGCCTGTGGTGAGCGTATTGATTATTCTGCCAACATGAATATGACAGCATATAGGGACTGGTATGCTGTCTTTTACTGATAAGCATGTCTCATATAATAGTGACAATGTGGTCCCAATGACATTTCCGGCCACCTGACATTTTGTCATATGTTGTCCATTGCTAATGTGTGTTAATGTTTTCCTTGAGTGTATGTCAATCGTGAGTACTGGTAACACACACTAACATGCCCTCAAGTCGTTTCAATCATACCATTATCTGCAATTGAATGTGCAGACAAAGGATATATGATGGCGTGAAGAATATATTTGATCAACATTTTTTGATAAATATGCGATGACATGCATTGATGCAGTTAGACTGTCATAGTTATAAAGTCTCAGTGCAGAACATTTTGATAGGTAACCAGTACACTAGTTTGATGGGCATTTGGAGTTGAAGAAACGTCTTAATATTTGTAATTCTTCAAAGGCATTTACAAGTTGGTGTAGTAATACAAATTATGATTTGGTATAATATTTATCATTTCTGATTTAATCCAACAACACTACTGTATATCCAAATAAGATGTATTCTTTCTATGAATCATGTTAGTTGTAACCATTCTCTACTAATTCTATTATGTTGTCATAGTATTCGGGTTAGCCACTGGTCATAGCATTGTGACGTCATATAAGCGATGTGAGGTCATATGCATAGTTAACAGTTAACCCCCTGGATGCCAAGGGTTTTTTTTTCAGGCACACATTTTCATAAGGTTTGAAAAGTGAGCGTTATGTGAGTCCTGGATCTTGGTACGACGATAAAATTACACAGAAATGTAGAATATTTAATTTCCTATCCGTTGTTATAAATATAACTGTGACTACCTCAGGGCTTTGAGAAATAGACACTGCTAAATGTTATCAAAATTTTTTGTGTGTGTTAAAAAACAGTACATTTCTCTGTTGTTTATTGTGCACCAATAGAAGAATTTTTCTGCTACGATTTTTGTAATTTGTCATTTTATGGAAAGTGTGAGCAAAGAATGTACAGCTTGATATCTGAACGACATAAGTGTATATGAAATGGATGTGTGTGCTAATGTATAACGTCATACTCACAAAATCAGAGATGATTTGCAATAAATGCCAAATCAATTTTCTTCTATAACGTCAAACGTCGACAGAGAGGTCATGCACGTATAAAGATAAGGGGGCATAACTCTGCTATGCTTAACATTAGGTCAATGTAACTCAGATCACATGGAGAGAATTTGCTGTGGATACGGACAGTATATTTTCGTTACATTTTGTTCACAGTGAACCAAACTATCCCAATGCAAAGTTCCCCAGTGTGAGAGGATACCTTTTGGTAGTTTCACAATTTGTATGAAAAGATGCTAATGTACAACATCAGAAAGCAGGTAATAGCGATTTGGATGGACCTATCCAATGCATAATTTAGTTCTTAGATTCCCATATTCTCCTGTTTGTGTAGATGTATTTTGATTAATTTTGCCTCATTATTAACGGAGTAACAGCCACATTTTCAAATGTAATGAAATAACTGAAAATAATGCGACATTTTAGTTGACATCATGGCATGTTTTGTGCATTTTGTGATGTCGGAAAAAGACGACTGGTTTGCTGATTGGTATATATCTAACCTAATTTCCACTCAATGTTTCAAAGATCTCGGCTTCTGTGTCAGAATTCAACATGAAACATAAAATGAATAGATTTACCACTGAAATAGTGTCCTGAATATATCAACAGTTGCACGATTTTACTACATATCTTATTGTGAGCAACATGCACACCTGTCTGGCATCAATTTAGTGTATATGAAAATTCACAACACCTGCATATTCGTTGAATATTCATTTAGGATATAACCTTTTCTTCTTATGATTATGTAATTATTTCACTTCATAGTTATGCAATGAAAGGAACAAAGTAATCGCTTTTTCAGTATATAACTATTAGAACATGGACGTAAGGTTTGTCCAAACTCAGACATGACCTGGTTTATTTATTTGTACACAATTTTGTATCAATATTGTCTGAGTTCGATATTCAGCCATCAATATGTTTTAATCGAATTTTAATTGACTGTATTAACTGAAACAATGATAGTGAATCATAAAACCTTTTTGACAAACTCGCACCTGGTCATAATTTCATAATTGTTCACAATTCACAATTTTCATAATTGTTCTGTCTATAAAAACGACACAAATTAATGCAATAAAAATGACAATTCCTTTAAATATGTGTGCCTATACATTTGATCAAATGTACAAATCATTTTCATTAATATTATCAGTTTTACTTATAAGGTTGAATTAAATCGCTGTTTATTAACCTGTCCAGATGAAACTGCAATATTTGTCCCAACGTACTGAATATTGTACATCACAGAAACTTAAGCACATGTTGCAGTAATGGCTACGTGTGATCTTCTAACACTTGTGTAGAGGCTTAAAATGTGGTATAGTACACTTACTGAGTCAATTTCCCATGTAAAAATTATTCAAACAATCAAAAATTTTCAAAGAATAAAAACGCACACCCTATATCCACATATGAAATGATGTTGAACATTGATATACATGTATGTAGATACTGAAATCAGTTTCATGAAAAAATATCTGAACGATCCGCAAAATATACATCACAATACTGAAAGTGCAATTGGTATGACATGGCCATTGTGTTCAACTCTTGTTCAACCGACCTGCACCTCAAAGAAATTGCCTAATATGTGCATCAATGTTGATGTTTGACACTACCTATGACAGATTTCTTTCAAAATGGCGGCTTCGCTGACAAGGGTACACAGGATTTTGCAAGGCAGGATTTTGCAAGGATTCTTTCGTTGATTCAGGGATCTTTTGTACATAAATGTGAGATGTATGTAATCAGAATTATTCTGATTGTCTGTGTATTGTTATATGTTTTTATCATTTACATTGTAAATGACGGAACACGCCAAAAATGCTGATAAGCACTGTTGTCGTTCTGGGTGATTTTGCATCAGTCATGGCGTCACACTGCGCAAAAAGTTTGAAAGTTTCTTACAAATTATCAAATGATTGCATTGTATGTAGTTTTAATTTGATATTTCTTGCTACGATACTCTTCCCCAGAATACTCTAAGCGTATTGAGGTATTGTAAGCAGTGATTACACGTCTAGATGTTGGAAAATTTCCAAAAATGCTACACATTGTAAAATTGGAATTTTTCTTTGTTTGCATTTCATACAAGCGCAGTCTTTCGAGCACAGTGTTCGTTTTCATACCCAGGATCTTTCGTTTCGTTTTATCAAGACAGTTGGTATTTGTGACAAAGACACCTTGTTATTTGATTCTGAGATGTGTGGGGAATTCAGTGATGCATTTGTCGCAGCTGACTGTGAAATATGAGTCATTCTCAAAAGTTGCAGCTATTTGTTGTGCAAAAGACAACATAATTCAAATACAAAATAATCAATCACTATTTACTCAAAGGCAAACTACACTGTTAAAGGTCACATGCAACCAAAAAATCAAACATAAATAAAACACATTTATCACTTATTCATGACATATAATATACATTGCTGCTTTTAAAAAAACAAATGAACAAAATTATAAGCGTACAATCGCGATTCAAAAGTGCAATATTTTGTACTTGGGCTTACTTCCCCACGAAACAAAGCCCTTGGGAGACTGAACCTAGTCATAGCGGGGGGATCTGCCCGCAAGTGTAACGATGGCTTCCGACTGGCTGTTTCATTTGCTGATATGCTGAGGGTTCATTGTGTGTAGAGAAAGACAATCTGTTTGATGGGCATTTTAGAAGTATGGAGAGTCACAAGAAAGTAAGATTCTTTATGGATAACAACTTCTTTTTGTGTACTTGATGCGTCGTTTCAGTATGGATTCATATACTGTTGTCTAACAAAAAATCATATGCACTAAAAGAAGTTGTTATCCATGAAGAATGTATATAGAGATGTTAGGTTTTGAATATACATGTTCTCTGAATTTGCGCTCGATCCAAACAAAAATCATCTCAGTAGAGATGGTAAACTACTGCATGGCTGGAATCTGTCATTCATCCAAATACAAAGCAGGACTTGAAACTGACAAGAGTTTCCACCAGTTTCCGTCAGATCCACTCTTCCGAAAAAAATGGATGTAGTTTGTTTGCAACCCACAGACATAAAAACATGTCATGTGTATCACACCTGCCTAATTACATAATGTGGCAGAGACGGGACTCGGCTGCATGAGTCATAAATCAATTTATTTTCTTTATGTCCTATAGCCTGATAGGTGTTATATGTTCAAATTGCACGTGGTCAATGATTGAAGCTGTGTACTGCATGTTGCCTTTAGCAGATAGGTAGGCAGACATATAGGTGTGAATAAACCTGACACTGAGCTTTCTCTGAGACAGAGACTGATTACCACAATCAACAAGTCTTTTTACGTAACGAGTTGATTATTTACTGGGCATGCATACTTTTTCAAGCTCCGTGAACCTATTCACTGCACATGTGTTATGCGCATAGCGCAACACAGCTGTTGAAACCAGTTTTCCCCCCTGCGCTGGGGGAAATTGAGTGAAACGTTTTTTTTCAACTTTATAGTTTGAAGTGCATACCGAAAGGTACCAGAATCTGCAAAGTTGTGTTTTACGTTGCATGTGACCTTTAAGGTTCACATATCAATAATGTTTGAGGCTTAATTATGTTCAGTATTGTCATGGAGACTAATTAAACTAATGAGGTCAAAGCCACAATGTCTTTCCTGTAACAACAGTAATACTTATATTTTTCTTAAAAATACATTGATACCTAAAGATAGTGCATTGTAAATTCTACCCTACCTGTTATTTTGTTACACACTTAAAAATTCAGTTCTAAGATTGCATGTTTATGAAATAAACGTGATCTGCACTGTCAGATGAAAAAGTGTGTTCTTGATATTCCATCAACTGTCTGTCATAAAAAAATATTGCACTGAAGGTGATTTGAAGAGAATATTTTGATATTTCTGATTGATTTCTGACAATGTCTTACTCTGTAGATCATAAAACATTTACTTTCAAGTACTGTTATATGAAAGACAATATCGTTATGCCAAAGACACACTATGTTATTGGAAAGAAAATGTGTGAAATAAATTTGAAAAACTATTTAATTGTAACAAATATCTTTGATCTATCTCTAATGAAAGAAATAGGTCTTTGCATGTTACCCTCAGAAGTATAGTAAGTGTTACATGTTATATCCATATCTCCAAATAAGGTGACTAACAATTCGATTGTATATTGAGTTAGGACAAGAATACATCAGTGGCACTGATGATAAGCAAGGTTCAAATCAATCAGTTTCTAAAAGTATTGTTCTTACCATACTTGTAGACCAAAATGTATAGTCTATATGTTAGAACTTTGCCTATTTGTTAGCCTACAGGCATGTCAGTGATACTGGAAAGACATTTCAAAACAAGTAAATGGAAGACAAAGAAGAATTTAAAAACTATAGACTTCGTGCTTTAAATAAACAACAATTAAAGTAGCAGTTACTATCTTGAAATTTGTTTCTTTTAGGAACTCAGAAAAAAAAATTAATGACAAGTTTGACAGTATTTGTCATGAATTTTTGAAACTGTCAAACAGGTTTACAAGTAACAAATGTATCAGTTTGGATCACCATCCTCAAACTGTCAAACAGATTTACAACTAACAAAAGTATCAATGTTTTGATCATCTGCTTCAAGCTGTCAAAGTTACAAATAAATCAACAAAATCAATCTCTGTATTTGTCATACTCATTTTGCCAGTTCTGAAAAACATACAGAAATGAATGTTTCACGAATTTTTTGTTTTAGATTATCACCAATTAACTTTATTTAGGAAACTGGATGTTCAGCGCTTTGATTGTTTTTGCAGACCGATTATTACAATGTTGTAATTAGTATGTCTTTCAAATAACAGTCTTTAAAATGGATATAAGCATGCAAAGTTTCAAGAACAGACTTTTGTATTAAGCCTAAGGAAATTTTGTCTCATATCTTAATGCACATCTGAATAAATCAGGAAAGAAAAACAAAAATGAAAGATCATTTATAGTAAACTGTCTTTGCGGTAACAACATAAGTCCTTTAAATAACAGGTATTTTTGAAAGGTGTGAAACATACAAATTGTTATGGAAAATATCAATTGTTACTTCGAATATAAACAGAATGGTCCTAATGTAAGGACATAGCAAATCTAGATGAACAAAGACCTTCTAGATATATTGGGTTTTTTCAAATTTGTATTGAATTGTCTTTGCAGTTACGTAGCTTTTCTCTCCAGTAACAACCTCTTACAAAAATAAGTATAGCTGCATTCAAAAGAGAAAGTGTAAAACATGTTTCAGTTTCTATATATATACACCTTAGATCTTTATCACAATTAAGCTGTTAATGACATTAAAATAAAAGGAATATGTGACTAATCAAGATATTTTTCTTTGAAGTAACACTGATGGTCTTTCCAATAACAAAATAGCTGTTACAGAAAAGACTGTTTGAGAGACAATTTGCAAAAGTAAATTCAGAAACAAAATAATGACTATTCTCTTTCCCATTTCAGACAACATCCTTGTGTTATAATTATGGTTCCGAATGCAAAGAGAAACACATATTTTTGTAAAATTGTTTGTTTCTTTTGTTAATTGATGTTACTAAAAAGACACCCATACAAGATACTTGCAAATGTTTACATTTTCTACTTGATTTTCTTTAAAAGTTCTGTCTTGAACTTAACGCCACATGTTTATCACTCTCAGCCAGAAGTTGTTAATGAGCATGATAGGGAGTTCCACTTTCACAAGATGAGAGATCATTGATTATTTGATGCTTTTATGGAAGTGTTACATGAAAGACATTTTTCCTGTATACAAGAGAAAAAGATTGTTTTTTACTTCAGAATTCACCTTGAAAATCACAAACATCTGCCAGGAATGGGAAAAAGGTCCATTCTTTTCAACTACCCCAGAAACAATATTTTCTTAAATAAAATTTCATGCACAGCAGACACCCGATGTTAGGTTTCTGCACCCGGATACATGACAAAATGCATATCCTTTGTTGCAAAAAGGAATAAAATAAAAAGTATTTGGTCATTTTGTTTGTCATACAAAATTCCCAAGACAGATTAGATATTGCTTATGAAGGGAAAATCAGATTTTTAACATATTGATACAATTTGACAATTATATTGAAGTTTGAATTGTGATACGTGAAAAAGCTGCATCTTTTGAGAATGACTCATATACGCAATGTAATAGGCATCTCAATATCGGCCTTCTCGAAGCTTGATTTTGTAAACACTATCCAATATGGCGGAAAGTCCATGTCGGTGTTCGCATAAGTGTATTTTCGAAAACATCCCAACCGATTCTGGGTTCATCAGCGACGCTTCAGAATTATCAATACTGGTTACATGAAAACTTGATATCAGTGATCATTAATATCCTATTTTTGAAATTCAGTACTCCCAGTAATTATCTGATTTTCACATTTCAAAACATACAGCAAATAATGCTCTGAATCGCGATTTTCTATATTGTGAAAAATGGCGATATTTACTATGAAGCCAATTTTGAAAGGTAATTTTAAGCACTTTAACTTGGTCTGAGATAATAGAGGATGGTAGCAAGAAACAGGGAAGTTTCTGCAGAATTCAAAACTCTATAAAGTATATATGTGAATGATATATTTAGAATTTTATTGGACTTCAAAGTGAGGGGTGAAGAGGAGGGACATATATATCCCTGTGGCATCCAGGAGGTTAAGCCTTACTGTTCAGTTCAGCTCAGCCTGATGAGGGGGCTAGGATAAGCCCTGAAACATTGTGAAAATAAACTCAAGAAGTTGCTATCCATAAAAATTTGTCCTGTATTAATATTTGTAGTCATTAATTTGACATGATTTTGTGAAAAATAAGGCTATCCTTGCAAAGATTCACAAATTTATGTATTTGTACTTTTTCTGCTCACTTGATCTTCAGAGAATGTGTTACACAGATGTTATAACTTCAGAATCATCTAGGTTCTCAAGAAAGCCAGTTTTTTCCTTGCCCTTAGTGATAGTCATTTGTGGTAGGTAGGTAGGTAGGTAGGTAGGTAGGTAGGTAGGTAGGTAGGTAGGTAGGTAGGTAGGTAGGTAGGTAGGTAGGTAGGTAGGTAGGTAGGTGAACCGTGGACAAATTTCTTTTTAAACAATAACTTGAGTATGGATAGCAGGAATAGGTGTAAATGATTAAGTTCATACTACACAGTGCAAAAATAACATCTTCATGTACTCACTGCTGTCAGCAGTGCTTTCATGATAATGATGTTAATAGTGTATAAGGAATCTTGCACATGTACTTGTGATATGGGATATATATAGGTACACAGGGAACTGAGTGCTCTGACATATTTAACTTCAGGTTGACACATGGTGTAGTTACAAGAGGATCTGCTCCATGTGTTCATTTATCGATCTATAGTATTGTTAAGTCATAACTTAAGTGATTTTGCTACAGCTAGCATTACTGCATTTCTATTTTCCTTTTTTGTGTAGGACTTTTGTGTTATGTCATTGCAGCAAAAATTATTCAGAAGTTGAGCTAGTGTAACACATTTTTATCCCTGTAAATTAATGATGGAAACAAGGGGTTTGTGTGACCCTAAATGATAACAGTTTAAACCTTGGTGGGTCTTTGGATTCAAACGCTTATAGTATTATAGAACCAAACATTAAGGACACTGATACCCTATATAACTGTTATCAGTAATTCAAGTAACAGGACATTATTGCTCAAGTGTTTCATATTATTGCACAAGTTTCTTCAGTGTTGAGGCCTCCTTGTTGGTCTCTCAGTGTTCATTCAAGATTGTGGCATTGCTGAGTCTTTTTCAATGAAGAATAAGAATGGATTTATCCTGCTTCTAGCAATATTAAACTGTATGTTATTGGGAACACTAGGAAAGGGCTTCATTCATTTTATCCATGTGGGGAACTGAACCTGTGTGTTCAGCATGATGAGTGAATACTTTAAGCACCAGGCTGATCACCAGGCCCCTTCGATAAAGGTGGGATAGTTATGGCCCAGTTTCAATACAGAAGAACTTCATGTATGTAAATATCTCTACATGCAATGATTTATGCTTCTCTTCCTGGTGTTCACATGGGTATGAGTGATGAGCAGTGTGACAGAACAAGCTTTCTTTTCACAAGTAAGAAACTCAACAATGCATTGGAAGTATTGAAGCAAAGGATGGACAGTGATGGCAAATATTTCACTTCATTTGAAGACTTCTGAAGTTAATGACCAACAAACAAAACAGCCAGAGAAAGAGCAAGACACTTACAATCTTGAAGCCAAGGGGAGAAAGGCATCAATCTGAACCAACTGTTGGGTTTGGGTTTGGTTGCTTATGGATTGAAATAGGGAATTGTCAGTTATATCTATTACAAGACATTCTGTCATTTTTTGTCATTTGTTGCCTGAAAGTGCCCTTCATTTTTATCAAGTTGAAAGAGCACGGCCTAAACATACCTAGTCAACGTTGCTCTTTGTTTCAGATGAAAGTCGAGCGGAGACTACATTCAGATACACAGTCGAAAACATCAGTAAGCTGAAAGACACTGCCCTCAGTCCTTCATGCATGGTTAGAAACTTACCATGGTAAGTTCGATCTGTTAAAAACACATTTTCTACTGTAGTAGCCCAAAGTTATCATTTAGCAGATATCTGAAATATTAAATTAACTTATGTTTCTTTTAAAGTACAGGTGCATGCACACACTATTGAGTGGCTTTTCTCTATTATTAAAGACCTTGCATAAAAAGTCATGATCAATGAAA
This sequence comes from Haliotis asinina, assembly GCF_037392515.1. Taxonomy (NCBI): domain Eukaryota; kingdom Metazoa; phylum Mollusca; class Gastropoda; order Lepetellida; family Haliotidae; genus Haliotis; species Haliotis asinina. Next base: position 11,040,428 of record NC_090284.1, read on the forward strand.
TCTACAGGCAAATTGACTACAGAATAGTTAATACTCAATCACTAGGATGGCAACATAGAGAACCTTTTTCATTGTGGAAAGGTTGTTACCATGATCAATTAATTGATTGTTAAGGTCTGACAAATAGATATCATCAATAAATATAGGTTATTCATAACGTTATATGTCGGAAAGCCCTTCAGCAGCTGATCAATTATATTGAGTATGTAACTATATCAACACTATGATTTGTTTATGTTCACTAATGAAATAATATGTAATCAGTTCTACTTTAGAAAGTAGGGCTGTTTTCTTCTTTAGGGTTGATACATATTGTTTCTTTCATGGAACTTCTTCTATATTGCCATCTATCACAATGACCACTGATTATCAGTGGTGCCCATAAATCCAGTTGTTCCCCTATAGAGATGCATCTTTACATAATCAGCAATAGTGTTTGCACAATTCTTAATTGTACAAACCCTGTCCTGTTGTTAGGATAATTGTGTCTTGCATAAATCAGTACAGAAATCTATGAGAAGTCTTTGTTGTATATATTTGAATTCATACTTGTAATGTGTTGAAGTCACAGTTCCATTCAACAGTAATTGTATAAGTTAGTTTAGTCAGAATGCTGTAAAAAACGGCATGCTTTATCTGATACACTCATAACATCCAGTGACACAGTTCCATCAGTTCAGCTTCACCAAACACTGTGACTGTCTATAACCCACACATTTGAAAGTACTCATCAGATTACAGTGATATTTTTTAATGACTTGTCCCTTCCCTATCGACTGCCAATAATCTTAATCCTAGAGAAAATTTTTGCATCACTGATATATTTGTTTGTTGTTTACGATACAAGTGGACACAGTGACATATCTCTCTACATGATACAATTCCTACCATGATAAATCATCCTGCGTGGTATTGGGCAATTCTTGTTCATTCACCGGATGCAGAGTTTTTGACCAGGGACGATGCACAAAATCACAGTCATACAAAAGTGCAGTAATTATGCTTTTAAAAGTATGGGATATTAACATACCAACATTCCATATTAGAAATAACCTGGGTTGGTATTCATGGATCTAGCACTTGTATAATGGTAATTGATAACTGCATGTCACATATGCAAATATGTATGTTTTCAATCTAATAAGTAATTAATGATGAGAACAAGAAGAAACATCTAATCATTTGTTTGTGTCCATTTTTAACAGGAAGATCATGGCAATGCCTCGCAATAACACAAATGCAGAGCGCCAGAAAAGCCTTGGTTTCTTTCTACAGTGTAATGGGGACACAGAATCTTCGTAAGTAATCTTCTGTCTGTATTTTTGAAACCATGGAAACCTTGATTCAGGGATACATTGTCATGGATCAACTTTATAGCATTAAGAAGCACCTTGTCATGTCTAGATCACCATCCTTCTGAAAAGTTTGTTTGAGCAATATTTTGCAGTAACGTTATTTTAGTGTAGATCAATGAACTTGATACACTTGAGTGCTTACGAGTGACCTACATAGAAGTTCAAAGTCACAGTGAAGGTGATCTGTAAAGATTAATTGCCATTTTCAGTCATTACTCTTCTGCAGATGTTAAATGAATTGACAATTAGTATGATCATCAGAAAATATTGTTATTGTTTTGTTACATGAATTCCACCAGGAGACACTATGTTTGGTTCATATAATTAGATGTTCCTTGGTAATAATCCTCAGTACATATGGCTGATAACATCAGTGTTATACCAAACATAAATGTATCATGTTCACAGCAGCACAAGAAGTGTTTACCTTAGTAGGATGAATTTGTATTAGGTTTCAAAAGACCTGTATCAAAGGTCAAGGTCACTGGAATCAGTATAGAACAGAATTGTGCTGTTTAATGTGAGGTTTTTGATAAAATCATGCAACTGACAGTGAGAGGGTTCAAATACACATACAGTAAAATACTTCTATAATGAACCACAAGAGACCACTGAAATAGTTTGTTATATCCATAGTTCGCTATTCACGAAAATCCAGTACAACACATTCCTACTCAGTTTCTTCATACATTCATTCATTCATTCATATTACGCTCTTTTCACTAGAAAGTCAGTAATCTTACACATGTCACTCGTCACTACGCACTCGTCATTGTGTATATTGTATTAAAAAAAAGTCTTACGAGTATCAAAACCTCCTGTCCACATTTCCGATATGTGTGGGAGGCATATACACAGGCCTTTCGAGGGGATGCTTGGTGTTTTCTATTAAATTGCCAAAGGCCGAGTTGCTGTGCCGGAAGTATACAAAACTAGGTCGTCAACGATGGGCTTTACATTCTCCGGCAATCTGATTGGTTAATAATGCAAACTACAACTTCACGTTGATGTAAAAACTGTAATGTGTTTTGTACACAATCAGATTGCCGGAGGTCGGAAATCTCGGACACTCCTTTCAATTCATTCCACATACTCCTCAAGTCAACACAAGAGGCAGGTGTTGTATCCCACCATTGACGTCAAATCTAACTTATTGGTCAGGTTTCAAAGTGAGCGCTGCTAATTGACACTGATTGAGTTTGCTCAATTGACTATTCACACCATTAATTAGTGTTAACTGGGACTGTCAAGGATTTCAAAGTGAGCATCGCTAACTGGCAATGACACTGATTGAGTTCGCTCAGTTTGTTATACACACCATTAATTAGTGTTACCTGGGACACACAGGGATTGTAAATCAGTTCGCTATAGCCGGTAAGTTTGTTATAGAGAATTCATTATTCACGACTTTTTTTATATTGTAACATATAGTGGTTTATTCGGGACTTTTAAAACAGTTCGCTATAGTCGTCAGTTCGTTATATCCATGTTATAAAATTATTCTACTGTACATGTCTTGACCTCTCATTTTTCCAACTGTGTGTTTTCTGACAATCTTGCAGGCTTGTTGTGGTGATAGTACATGTGCTTCCAACAATTTTAAGAAATGTATTTATGAGTCTCTAGGAGTTTCAGAACAATATTAATTTGCCTGAATAAATAATCAACATCAGTCTTTTAAACAAGGCACATATTTCACATCTCTGGGAATGTTTTAGTCTGACTTTGGTCATTCATATATTTTTCCAGTGAATTCAATTACAATTCCACTTTGGGTATAACAGCAAGGTTCCAGAAATGTTCATTTTAAGATTCTGTTTTGTGATTTAATGTAGCTTTTTTTTTTTTGAAAATAAAAAACTGTTTTCATAATCAATAAAACAAATCTCATTTGTAATTATTAAACCCTTTGAAACGGAAATATCACGTGAACATGTGGTAATAATTAGTCAGAATATGTCTTTAACAAATGTGTTTTTCTCCTTCTTTTAGTTGTCTCAAGGAAATAAAAAGGCAAAAAACAACAAAAGCAAAAAACACAGCAATACAGTGTATGAGTACTTCGGAGATTTTGTTGGAATCAAACAGGAACAGAGTTATCATTTCTTTTTGAAGTAGTTCTGATGTTCCGATGTTCTGCCTTCTTGTGTACAGAATTCTGTTGGCATGGCATATTTTTTTTGAGCTGAAAATGTAACTTCTGTTATCAGCTTGAAATAAGGCAGCGTGGTATCAGATGAATTGTTATTTGTTGTTGATGAAAAAATTATTGAATTATGATTTTCATCAGCATGAATAATACTTAAACTGTGATGAAGCATTGCCAATTTCATGAATTTATGATTAGTAATTTAGTATTCAGTCAGCATTTTGGTCACAGATTCACCTGTATTTTCTCAAGGTTTTTAGGTGGGAGTAACATTTAGTAATGGAGAACTTTAAAACCAAGTGATAACTCACACACCTTTATGTAATTGATTTATGATGAAAGCACATATTGCAGCTAAGGTAAATGTTTTATATTTCATCAGGAAAGTAAGAGTACATGATAAAGTTCCTTCGAAAAACACAAGTTTACATCTATTCTTCATTAAATTTTATCTAAAAATTACAACATATTTCTATGGCAGGCACATCCTTCTTATATTGATAAACAGCTTTGAAGTGCATCTGTACTTCATGTTTACAACTAAATCTCAGGTTTTAAATTATGTGTTTGTGCAGTAAAATAAAAACAAAGTGATGCCATTTTGGGATGAATTTCCTCAATCATAGCTGATTAATCAGACATTTCATGAAAAAATTAGTAATTGCCCTGGGGCTAATGGGGAATGTAACTTCCTTGTTTGATGAGTCCTGTTGTAATAGGCAAATATCTCCCATTTGGTCAGCCAGCGTCAGTAGACTTTTTAGACTGCATTTTTCAAATGATTAAATTGACACGTTATCTGCAAAGAGCCCTTTTTCAGGCGTAATGCATTGAATTTTAACCAGACTTGAATGATGATTAGGTTGTCACCTAATTTGCTGAGTTTGAGTTAGTTGATGGTACATGTTTAGCGTGGGCTTGATGCCAAGAGTATTAGTTTGGTACAAGATCTGAGCTGTGTTGATGCCTCCATTATTGCATGTAACGCATACTTCTTTCCAGTCGATCTTTTATTAATGTATGGTCTATGTGTTTTGCCATTGTTGCCATTGTTTCTTCCCCTCAGATCCTGGTCATGTCATGCTATGGCTGAGTTGCGGATCCTTTCACAGAGGCCTGATGGGGAGCCTTTTACCAGAAGTAAGTTCTATAGCTCACAGTATTGCTTGCATCTTTGCAGTATGATGTGCGTTATGTCTCAGGTCTTTTTTGACTGAACCTGTTAGCTATCAAAGTTTCATTTTGAAAGTGACTTCACCATTTCACTCTTTCATCACTACCTTACCATATCACTGTATGGAAAGAAATTCCGTCCGTGTGTCTTTGACACTTTGTCTGGAGCAGATCTCCTAAACCATACGTGCTAGCTTCATCAAACTTAGTACATATGTCATGCATGATCCCTAGATGTTCCTTTTGAGGTTGAAACCCAGATATGAATTTTTTGTTGTGGTTTCCATGGAAACATGACTTATATTTTGGCTATGTGCTTGTCCAGAACAGAACTGTTCAATATTTCTTCACAAAACTTCTTTCATAGATAAAAAACATACTTTTTTGCATTTCTATTGTGACAAGTTTGAATGAAATTGGTGGTTGTGCTCCTTTCCAGAGCAGAACATCAAAACCATTGCATATTTCTTCACAAAACCTGGTTCATAGATAGGTCTTGTGTTGTACTGATGCCTTTTGGTAGTTTGGGAACTTAAAACCTGTCAGTACTCTCCTTCCACTTTACAGTATAGTCACAGACTTGATTGACATGTATCATTGTATTCCATATAGGTAGGTTGATGCTCATGCTGTTAATCACTGGATTATCTGGTCCAGATTTTATTGTTTACGAACGGTTGGAATATTGCTTAGAGTTGCATAAAATTGAACTCACTCATTCACTTCTATACACACAAAAACATTGATGACTTTGCCTTCTGGTTGTATGTGATGTGACGTTCCAGTATGGCTTTTTATGCTTTTTTCATCGTATAATATAAAGAAGTCCAGAAAGAATCTTACTTTCTTATTGCTCACCAATTTCTAAAATGCCAGTCAAACAGAACATTCTCTGTACTGACAAGTATAAATGTTGGTGCTGCTTGCTTGGGTCTGTACAGTTTGATGGATTACATATATAGTGTGTCATGTTATTGAACCAGACTTACATGGCATCTTTTGGAAGGACTAAAGATGCTATACACACTGAAATTGGTTTTACTTAGCTGATGCTGGAACATCTTTTCATGATGATTTTGAGATACTTTATGGTCAAATATTATTGATCAGCAATTTTTTCTTATATATTTTATCATTTAGCTTTGACCTAGAAACAAGACAGAAGCTGTTTTATTGTTCACTGTTCTGTAAAAAGTCTTGGCTTTAGTGAATAATCAATGCTGTTTATCTTTCAGAAATTCAACATTTATTCTATTGCAAAGAGAATGACTGGGGCTTTAGCCATTTTATATCATGGGCGGTAAGTCTGTTGATATATTCAGGGCAAGGAACTTGGTTGCCTTTCATCTCTTCTTGAAAAAAAAATTGATAAAATGTTGAAAAGATATATCATACCAAGCTATGAGGAACTGCATATTATTTGTCTAGGTAAGTGTGGGAGCCTTCTCCCGTTGGCATGGGAATAACAGCATTTCCTTCTGAGACTGCCCATTGTTTTGAATTTGAGAGTTTCTCCCTGCATATTACACCTTGTGATTTCATGATAGAAATTTAAGAAAAGACATGAAATGTCAAGTGTATTCTATTTGTGTAGTAATGTGAACATCAATAACTGTCAGTATCTTGCCATTCTCATGTGGTAATGTGAATTCCATTGATGGTGCCTATGCTGTTGATGGTGCCTATACTGTTGATGTTGCCCATGCTGATGATGGTGCCCCTTCTGTTGATATTGCCCATACTGATGATGGTGCCCCTTCTGTTAATATTGCCCATACTGATGATGGTGCCCCTTCTGTTGATATTGCCCATACTGATGATGGTGCCCCTTCTGTTAATATTGCCCATACTGATGATGGTGCCCCTTCTGTTAATATTGCCCATACTGATGATGGTGCCCCTGCTGTTAATATTGCCCATACTGATGATGGTGCACCTGCTGTTAATATTGCCCATACTGATGATGGTGCCCCTTCTGTTGATATTGCCCATACTGATGATGGTGCCCCTTCTGTTAATATTGCCCATACTGATGATGGTGCCCCTGCTGTTAATATTGCCCATACTGATGATGGTGCCCCTTCTGTTAATATTGCCCATACTGATGATGGTGCACCTGCTGTTAATATTGCCCATACTGATGATGGTGCCCCTTCTGTTGATATTGCCCATACTGATGATGGTGCCCCTTCTGTTAATATTGCCCATACTGATGATGGTGCCCCTGCTGTTAATATTGCCCATACTGATGATGGTGCCCCTTCTGTTAATATTGCCCATACTGATGATGGTGCCCCTGCTGTTAATATTGCCCATACTGATGATGGTGCCCCTGCTGTTAATTTTGCCCATACTGATGATGGTGCCCCTGCTGTTAATATTGCCCATACTGATGATGGTGCCCCTGCTGTTAATATTGCCCATACTGATGATGGTGCACCTGCTGTTAATATTGCCCATACTGATGATGGTGCCCCTGCTGTTAATATTGCCCATACTGATGATGGTGCCCCTGCTGTTAATTTTGCCCATACTGATGATGGTGCCCCTTCTGTTAATATTGCCCATACTGATGATGGTGCCCCTGCTGTTAATATTGCCCATGATGATGATGGTGCCCCTTCTGTTAATATTGCCCATACTGATGATGGTGCCCCTGCTGTTAATATTGCCCATACTGATGATGGTGCCCCTGATGTTAATTTTGCCCATACTGATGATGGTGCCCCTTCTGTTAATATTGCCCATACTGATGATGGTGCCCCTGCTGTTAATATTGCCCATACTGATGATGGTGCCCCTGCTGTTAATATTGCCCATACTGATGATGGTGCCTATACTGTTAATATTGCCCATACTGATGATGGTGCCCCTGCTGTTAATTTTGCCCATACTGATGATGGTGCACCTGCTGTTGATGGTGCCCATACTGTTGATGGTGCCCCTTCTGTTAATATTGCCCATACTGTTGATGGTGCCCCTTCTGTTAATATTGCCCATACTGATGATGGTGCACCTGCTGTTGATGGTGCCCATACTGATGATGGTGCCCCTTCTGTTAATATTGCCCATACTGTTGATGGTGCCTATACTGTTGATGTTGCCCATACTGTTGATGGTGCCCATACTGATGATGGTGCCCCTTCTGTTAATATTGCCCATACTGATGATGGTGCCCCTGCTGTTAATATTGCCCATACTGATGATGGTGCCCCTGCTGTTAATATTGCCCATACTGTTGATGGTGCCTATACTGTTGATGGTGCCCATACTGTTGATGGTGCCCATACTGATGATGGTGCCCCTTCTGTTAATATTGCCCATACTGATGATGGTGCCCCTGCTGTTAATATTGCCCATACTGATGATGGTGCCTATACTGTTAATATTGCCCATACTGTTGATGGTGCCCCTGCTGTTAATTTTGCCCATACTGATGATGGTGCACCTGCTGTTGATGGTGCCCATACTGTTGATGGTGCCCCTTCTGTTAATATTGCCCATACTGTTGATGGTGCCCCTTCTGTTAATATTGCCCATACTGATGATGGTGCACCTGCTGTTGATGGTGCCCATACTGATGATGGTGCCCCTTCTGTTAATATTGCCCATACTGTTGATGGTGCCCCTTCTGTTAATATTGCCCATACTGATGATGGTGCACCTGCTGTTGATATTGCCCATACTGTTGATGGTGCCTATACTGTTGATGTTGCCCATACTGATGATGGTGCCTATACTGTTGATGTTGCCCATACTGATGATGGTGCCCCTGCTGTTAATATTGCCCATACTGATGATAGTGCCCCTGCTGTTAATATTGCCCATACTGATGATGGTGCCCCTTCTGTTAATATTGCCCATACTGTTGATGGTGCCTATACTGTTGATATTGCCCATACTGATGATGGTGCCCCTTCTGTTAATATTGCCCATACTGATGATGGTGCACCTGCTGTTAATATTGCCCATACTGATGATGGTGCCCCTTCTGTTAATATTGCCCATACTGATGATGGTGCCCCTTCTGTTAATATTGCCCATACTGATGATGGTGCCCCTGCTGTTGATATTGCCCATACTGATGATGGTGCACCTGCTGTTAATATTGCCCATACTGATGATGGTGTTTGTGGCTGCAGGAGCTGCTGGACCCAGACAAAGGTTTTGTGAAGGATGATAAGGTCAGTCTGGAAGTTCATGTCATTGCTGATGCCCCACATGGAGTCAGGTGAGTCTTTACCATGTAACAACAATAGCTTTTGTAAACAGTCTGGTTCAGTGCATTCTTCACCTGTGGTTTCAGACCTAAGTTGTTTATTTGATAAATATCTTGTAGCTTGATACTTAGCCAGACCATTCACGTATTTGTATTGGATACTTAAGACCCTATTTGGATAAATCAAAAGTGACTCTGGTTTGTTGGAAGTTGTATTTCAAGTGCTGGAAATTACAAAGCTCTCTTTCTGAGCATTAAAATATATTGTATGATGTACCAATGTTTGTTTCATGATATTTCTGACACAAAATGCTTTGTTTGTTAAGGTGTTCTTTTTGCCAGCTTAGTCATTTAGTGACATATTTTCTTTGTTGTAGCTGGGATTCAAAGAAGCACACTGGCTTTGTGGGTTTAAAGAACCAGGGGGCCACATGCTACATGAACTCTCTGCTACAAACTCTCTTCTTTACCAACAAACTCAGGAAAGTAAGTGTCTTCATATTGTTAGCCTCAATCATAGGTTTATGTGTGCTAATGCAATGTTGCTTCTTTGTCTATTATGTCAATCTAGTGCTCAGAGATATATCTTGGATGCAGTTTTCACACATTATGCATGTGAATCCATATTAGAATTGTTCTGTTGCAACCCATGCATGTTGTAAGAAGCAACTAATGGAATTTAGTGGTCAGAAATGCTGCATTTGTTGATACATGTCATTGTATCCTGCACGTATAGTTTGATGCTCTTGATGTCAACAATGGAATGTCTGATCAAGACTAAAATATTTACAGCCTGCTGTCACAAAATTGGAATAGTGCCAAGTGGTGTGTCAAACAAACAACTGCCAAACATAATATCACTGCAAAATAATTCCTGCTCATAATTTATCCTCAATTCCAAGTCACATTTGTGGTGTTTCCGTTGTGTTATTGCTGGAGTATTGCTAAAAGTAGCGTGAAGCCATTCTCACTCATCCAAGTCTAGGAGGCATGTGGCAAATATCTGTTTTGTGTGTTAAAGTCAGTTTGTTATTGTGTCAAAATAAAAGTTATGCAGAAAATAATGCAAGTTGACTTTACTGACTTTAATCACACATTTTTGGTTATGTGTGATGAAGGATTGTTCAGTGCAGTCACCATTGATGCATAAATAAATCTGAGGGGGATCATTATCTAAACAACCTTTGAGCCTTTGAGAGTCTTTAAGATCCCACTCTATTTTTAAACTGGGAAGTTATACACTCAGTGTCACTGCCTGTGTCACGTACCTTAAGATTTCATTTGTCATACCATAAATGTTCACAGTAGGTTTAGGAAAGAATGCACATTCCATTAGGCATAATGCATAACAAGTACTTATCCCTTGCTTCATTTTTGACAGCACCCCTCTTTGCCTTCGAAACAAGCATGTTTTATTAATAGGAGATGAAGGAGAACTTTAAGAAATGAGACAGCACATTACAGATGGTAAAGCCAGTGATCTGATTCTTGCTATCAATGACACAAACTGTGGTTACGTAACAACTTAAGACCTACAACACTTGTTTCTCCACCAGGCTGTGTACATGATGCCCACTGAGAGTGATGATGGTTCGAAAAGCGTCCCCCTAGCGCTACAGAGGGTCTTTTATGAGCTGCAGTTCAGTGATAAACCAGTAGGAACAAAGAAACTAACAAAATCATTTGGGTGAGTCATATATTTGCTATATTTCCTTCACGTCTCATTTGTGATTAATATGTTCACTCGTCATACTGAAGACATGGGCTTGATCGTCCACATACACTTAAAGCCCATTTCTGGCGTCCCCTTAAATTGCAAAAACGGTGGAAAACTTACTCTTCTTGCAAATTGTTGGATACAGTATAATTTATATTCTATAGGCTTCATTTGTCTGGTAATTTCAGCTTCTGTTGATACTTTTGAAAATACATCTTCATATATCCCAAAGTTTCATATTTATAAGATGGTACATATGTAGATTCTAATATTATATGTAAGCTAATGATGATTGGAAACTAGTATCATGAGTTTGGTTTTACTTTAGCGTATTTGTCTATGTAGTCAGCAGCACCTGTATGTCCATCTGTATGTCCATCCGTCCATACATTGAGGATAAGGCAGACGCTAGTCGATTTGGGAGAACTTGACCTCATTGTCAAGGTCACCTAGACTGGCCACTTTTCAAACTCTTGTTAACGCGATATTTCATGAACAGTTATACCCAATGTCATCAAATTTGGTGACAGCCTATGTTGGCAGATTACACAGACACCAGTCAATCTGGGTGAACTTGACCTTATTTTCAAGGTCACCCCGACTCTTTGACCACTTTTCTAGCTCTTGTTAACCTGATATCTCATGCACTGTTGTACCCAATGTCTTCAAATTTGGTGACAGCCTACATTCAGAGAATTATACAGGTATCATTTGATTTTGGTGACCTTGATCATATCTTCAATGTGACCACAACACTTCGTTCACTTTTCAAACTTATGTTAACGCAAATGTACATAAAACATTGTAACCAATGTCTTCAATTTTGTTGACAGTCTGTATTGGGTGATCATGCAGATACCATTTCATGCATCTTATGTGTGACCAAAAAGCGAAAAGTAGTGCATATATTATAAATGTTACAGTCTTATTTAGCGGCAGGTGATATTGCCTCATTAGTGGCAAACACTTTATATTTTCTGTATGTGTTTGAACCATGACATTATTCATTTAGTGTATATATGTTTCCTTGTTTTCAGTTGGGAAACATTAGACTCCTTTATGCAACATGATGTTCAGGAGCTATGTAGAGTGGTGAGTAGCTATGACAACAATCTATGGAGAAGTTCTCAACCATGAATAAACTCATTACCTATTCATTTCACACGATGTCATATGGCATGATTTTCTAATCAGCACTAGATAAAAGATTTGAATCTTTCACTTTTTATTTCTATTCTGGCCTTGACTTCTGAAGATGAAGTGTGATTAATGTAAGCAAATGTGGAGTGTTTGAGTCGTGACTGACTGATGGTGTTGTCAGTTGCCTGTTGGATTCATATAGAATGGCGTAGAACAATGCATTGTGTTTCAGCTGCTGGACAATATGGAGAGCAAGATGAAAGGTACCTGTGTGGAGGCAACAATACCCAAACTGTTTGAGGGAAAAATGCTGGTGAGTTCATCTGTTGGTTCACTAAGGGTTAAAGTTAGGAATACACTGAAATGACCTTCCTTGACATGCTATGAGAAAAAAAGGACAATGTTTAGTTCAAACTGAAGATAAAGAAACTATTCTTTCATCAGAATCAATCTGATATTTGCACTATATCGTGTCATATTTGCCTGATATTAGCTGTATTTGTGTATCATCAGCATTTTGAAGCAATATCAGATCTGTGGTCTAATAGTAGCACTTGAAATCAAATATTCTTTATTGGGAGTGAGTGAGTGAGTTTGGTTTTACGCTGTTTTTAGCAATATTCCAGTGATATCACGGCGGGGGACACCAGAAAATGGGCCTCACACATTGTACCCATGTGGGGAATCGAACCCGGGTCTTTGACGTGACAAGCGAACGCTTTAACCACTAGAATACCCCACCGCCCCATTCTTTATTGGGCACTGTGATGAGATATTCATTCTATGGTCTGATACTGGTGTTACGATCTATTATTCCACGAAAGCCGAGTATTACATAGACATTAATGCTACTGATCTTGTGTTTTAATCTTCAGTTGATATTTTCATTTTCAAGCATTGAATCAAGTTTGTATGTGAACCTACTTATTTTAAATAGTGACTGAGACATTTGATTTCATGTGGTATCACCTGATGCCTTTCAGTCCTACATCAAGTGTAAACATGTAGACTATGGATCTCAGAAGACTGAGACCTTCTTTGATATTCAACTCAACGTCAAGGGCAAGAAGAATGGTAAGTGAGCTGAAATGTGATAGTTTATTGTGTTATTGTTACAGAGTTGCAAGGTCAGGCTGTGGAAATGTGATAGTTTATTGTGTAGATGTTACAGAGTTGCAAGGTCAGGCTGTGGACATGTGACAGTTTATTGTGTTAATGTTACAGAGTTGCAAGGTCAGGCTGTGGAAATGTGACAGTTTATTGTGTTAATGTTACAGAGTTGCAAGGTCAGGCTGTGGAAATGTGACAGTTTATTGTGTTAATGTTACACAGTTGCAAGGTCAGGCTGTGGACATGTGATAGTTGACTTTCAGATATTGTTTGCTTCCTAAATTGGTCGGAGATAACAGAATATTGCACATGCTGTTTCAGTTCATGAGTCGTTCAAGGAATACATCACAGTGGAGACGCTGGACGGAGACAACAAGTATGATGCTGGGGAATATGGTCTACAGGTAATTATTGTTTTCACATGCAAACCCTTCACTATCACCTGCCACCCTGTCATGTGCAGATTCTTTTGGGTCACCAGTGTCCTATTCTCAGTGTTAATGAATTTAGTTAACCTTTCCTTAAGTATGCATTCCTCAATGCTGTATTTATGTACCTGAGTGCATATGTTTTGTTATTTCCACATGCGGAGGCAAGTGTGTTACAGCATCGTACAGCATGTAAAACAATACAGCACTTGGATGTGTCTGTTTCAGGAATCAGAGAAAGGAGTTGTGTTCTTACAGTATCCACCTGTCCTACACTTACACCTAATGAGATTCATGTATGACCCTATCACAGATGCCAACATCAAAATCAATGACAGGTAAGTTGTCAACTGTCCACACTATGGATGTATATCTTGCCTTGCATCAGGGGATTTTTACAGTCCCGGTTAGAGTCAGGCCTAGCTGCCTCTACTATTCCATGGCCATTTCGGCGTTCCATATTCCTGTTGACGGTGCTGTCTTTGGGCAGCACCCTCTTGTACAGCGTTTTTTAGCAGGTGTGGATAGGATCCTTCTGACTGTCCGGCAGATTAGTCCCCTGTGGGACTTGTCAGTCGTTCTTGACTCGTTGTCCGATCTTCTTTTTCACAAGCTATCGTCTCTTTCTCTCCAGCTGTTAATGTGGAAGGCTGCCTTTCTTGTGGCGGTAACATCCAGCAGGTGGGTGAATGACATTCATGCAATGTCAGCGGATCCTGCCCTGACCGTCTTTCACAAAGACAGGGTCAGTATTAGACTGCTGGATTCTTACCGTCCTAAGATCGCAGGCGCTTTTCATGTTACAGCGCCTATCGAGCTCCCTAAGCTCATGCAGCCTCCCTCGCCCGGTACCTCTCTTCGACGTGCTCACGTCTTAGATGTCCGTAAGACCCTCAGGGCTTATATCAAACGAACTGCTGGTATCCGAAAAGATACCCAGTTGTTTTGTTGTTATGGCGGGGGGAGAGCTGGTCTGCCGGCGAACAAGCAAACCATATCTAGGTGATGGGTTTTCACGAAACCTTTCTGTTTTATTGGTGACAGGTACCCTCTGGTGGTTGTTTTTAAGGAAAAAATAAATTAAAAAGAAGGGTGAACTACCTATAGACGGTTTTTTCACTTTAGCGCCGACATATGCTCTTATTCACCTTTGCACTGTTATTCCCGGCACTACTTCGCTGGTTTTGGGGAATATTGACAGTGTATGACATGAGGTGTGGTCATATGTCCATCACCTTTGGGGATCGTTGTTGATTGGCTCTTTCAGCCCTATTTGGCCACGTCCCCGCCTGATTGACATCAGCGGTTTGGTGATTGGGCAAGTGTATTTCTCTATCTCTCGCAGCTTCGGCAGTGTATGAGAGTGTGTGCAGGGTACACATTAGCTGACAGAATACCGCTCCCGACTCACAATTGTTGGGAGTCTGTTTTATGCTATATATGTACCCCAAGGAGGACTTCTTCTGAAAAAGAATTATACAAACCTGTAGAGGTTATGAATTCTTTGAAGAATGTCCTCCTTGGGGTACGGCCACCCACCTCCCCACATTCTGTCTGACAAGCTCAGCATGAAAAGTGAGGTATGAGATAAACGGCGAGAGTTACCTGCGAGAGGGTCCCTGTAGGTTACGAGTTTTTTGTTTTGTAAAATATTTATTCAATATTGTTACAACTGTCATAGGCATTTTAAATGGACATTTTAATGCTATATATGTACCCCAAGGAGGACATTCTTCAAAGAATTCATAACCTCTACAGGTTTGTATAAATATCAGTGTTTCTATCAATATCATGAAATAGAACCATATTCAGGGATCGAAATTATTGGTGCTATTGCACCGATGACACAGGTAAAATTGAAATGGCATGGTTAAATTCTAACCAGCGTGCCCTTATGGCACACATGATTTGTTTGTAAGTGCATTGGAGTATGTTTTCATTGTTATACCTTGTCAGTATCTGTGACTTGGCAAGTTACCACACCCCAATGGCAATTGTTGCCAATGTTATATGTCACAGGTTTATGTGACTAAATATCTAAATAGCCTGTCCAAGTTAACACCCATTTGCTTTACTCACCATGATCTAGCCCTAGCCTCTTAACGTGTAATCCGATTTATAGATTCAAGAAACGTTGACACCAGACTTGTTCCAAATGTAATCTGAGGATTTGAGGAATGTGTGGATGTTTCAGGTTTGAGTTCCCAGAGCGGTTGAACCTGGATGAGTATCTACAGAAGAAGGAGAAGACTCCGGCCAACTACATCTTACATGCAGTGCTTGTACATAGCGGGGATAACCATGGGGGGCATTATGTTGTATATATCAATTCAAAAGGAGATGGCAAAGTGAGTATCACAAGCATACATTTGTTGTGCACCCCAGTGTTGAACCTGACTGCAGCGTACAGATTTCTAGGACTTATTTATTTCAATAAATAGGAATGAAATAGGCACTCAACTGTGTGATATGTTTGATGATGATCTGACATTATTATTGTGATAAGTTAATGCTAGAAATGTGGTGAAACATTCTAAACTGTGTTCAGTGCTGAATTCTGCTTTCACGAGATTACTTATAAAGATCAATCAAGGCTTATTAACAAATATCCATAGACTAATCATCATTATAAAGTAGTAGTAGTAGCAGATTTTGATTAAAGTCTTTGTAACATATCTAAATTTGGATGTCAATTTCAGACAGTTCTTGTTCCTGAATGTTTCAGTGGTGCAAGTTCGATGATGATGTAGTATCTCGGTGTACAAAGCAAGAAGCCATAGACCACAACTTTGGTGGTCTGGACGATGACATGACTGTCAAACACTGTACAAATGCATATATGTTGGTGTATATACGAGAAAGTTGTATGAGTAAGTGCAGCTTGTTTTTATATCAGTTGAATATTGTAAATATACTTATTGGCATCATTGTTGAAATGCTCCCTGGTTATTCAAGGACTATCCAAATAAATTGGAATAAAAGTTGAATTTGCTTGTAAATATACAATCCTACTGCAAAACTGTTTACAGTTTTCTTGTGTGTATGTATATAATTTTATTGCAGGTGAGATATTACAGCCAGTTGTTGAAGCAGACATCCCAGAAACCCTCAAGAACAGATTAGCAGAGGAAAGGTCTGTTGTCCAAATATGGTGTTGCTGATTGTTGTTCAAGCAGTGTTTGCTGGTTTCACTCATTTGACGGATTGTATCACTAAAGCGTTTTTCTACAGTCGAATAGCACCCTCAGATATAGCTTGCAAGAACTGTAGGTTTTGCATGCCAGTAAAATTATGTTTCATGTGCATAAATGCTCAGCTGCCTTAATATGAATCTTAATGGCCATTGTTGATTCAAAGCCTTTACACTACGATTAGTGTTGGGAATTAGTTATAATCTCATAATAGATGATTGTTTAATTACCAAGGAGCAGTCATAAAACATAATTGGTTAGCATAATTTTTCAAACATTCTTGTTAATAGTGTTATATGTATTAATGCACACAAAAAATATAGAAAAAAACATGTAGTTGTACATTTGCAAATTTCACATCGTAAAAGATGACTAGTATGTCAGGACCGTAAATTTCCTGAAGTCTTTAAGATGAATTTGATCATGACTTGGAACTGTAGTGCTCATGAAATGCAAATTAAAGGACAGAAAAGTATTGATGCAAAGAATTGTTCCAAAATTGTTTGTGTTCGATTATGAGAAAACATGATCATTTGCTTGTTTTGATTAATTGGACCGCCACTAAATGAGACTCAGAATATAGGAATTGTGTAAAGATACAAATCCAAGTGGATGGTAGTTATATAATGAAGCTGCTTGAAAATGTGTTCATCAACAGTGCAGCAAAGGGTTGTATATTATCATGGATAGGAAGGATAGTCCTAATGTATATGTTTGAAACATTAAAAGTCTTTTTGAGAGGAGGATTTGTTGAAAATCTTGATGAGAATGACACAATTTCAGGTGAACTTGTTCTCTTTACCAAAACCTCAGATTGAAATCAGTTACTGTTTATGGCACTCTATGATTGTCATCAACACATGCATTTTATCCAAGACTGGGAGCGTGCATGATGACGAAGAACAATCTTTTGCATGTCCAACATCATTCAGCTACCATGTATTCAAGGAGACAAGTTTGGGGTATGTGAAGGGAGAGAAGGAGGAGAGAGTCTACAATGTATCCAATGTTCCAGGTCCACATCGGCTACATTTCATCAGCAGCAGATGTGAACCTATCTGGCATGCACACCTGGAGCACTACTTCCTTCCTGTGGTTGGATGTTTTGGATAGTCAGTTCACTTAACAGTGGCATCCAAAGGTTACTTGTCACAAGACTGACATGAATTTACTGACACTATCATGGCACAGAGTTACTGTACAACAAGGCTGTATTATAACTGTATTAAACATGCTGGTTTGTACAGGAAGCCTGTGATACATGTATCTTACAGTCAGCATCTGATGTGATAAACATTGTGTTGTTGCACATGTGATGAAGAGGAATATTGGGTTGGGCAACAATACATGCCAACTTGATCGCCATATAGTCAGGTGGGGTTTGACAGCCCAATGATTTCTCACCTGGTGTTTTAGAGTGTGCTTCAACCAAATACTTTGTCAGTGTGATCAACAGCTATCCCAGCATGACTTTCTACAGCAAGTATGTATCAGTGACATCAATATTGCAAGCAGAGGGGAGCAATATTTGCTGAGGTGATGTGAGTTGTTCGTTGGTATTTTCCATATCTGTATGCACCTAGGCCAATGGTGGTGACAGTACACTGTGACACCGGAAATGTGTCATCTTCATAGTCTCTATTGTTAGAGACCTGTGACTTTGGTGGCAGGGCATATAGGTTTGAGTTACATCTGTCCAAGATAGTCGGGACATTTTCTCAGAAACTGTTTTGGATATGGAATCCAAATTTGGTATGTGTTTTCAAGACTTGAATGACTTGATGAGATTTCAGAAGTGGAAACTGTGTTAAAAGTTGTGGCCCTTGTCATGTGTTTCTTGACATGGTGCATACTATCCCAACAGGGACAGACTTTCTGAGAAACTGTTACATGTATAGATAGGGAAGCTATGTTTGGTATTTGTTGTCAGGACATGCATGTCATGATGGAGTTTGAAAATGGAAATCATGTTACTATTTGTTACACAGTTATGGCCCTTGTAATGTGTTTCTTGACTTGGTGCATGGTATCTGCAATGGGGACAGATATTCTCAGAAACTGAAATAGATAGGGAAACTAAATGTGGAATGTGTTTTCAGGACATGAATGTCATGGTGGAAGTCTAAAGCAGGAACACAGTCTGCTATGTCCTTTTGTAGATTTATGGTCTTCATTTTCAAGTGTCTCTGTACATGCATATTTTTATGGGTGATTATAGCCATGTGTATGTGTAGTCATGGCTATACTGTTGCTGTTTTAAGTGTATTGTTTTAGTCTTGTGGTTACTGATGTAGTCTGGAGTATGTGTACATGGATGGAGCTGTTGTTTTGCAGGAGGTTAGATGCTCAGAAGCGAAAGGAGAGAACAGAGGCCCACCTGTACATGAATGTCCAAGTTTTGTTGGAAGACAGCTTCTGTGGACATCAAGGAAATGATCTCTTTGACATTGAAAAAGTCAATGTTCGGTGAGTTAGATTGATACAATGTGGTGACATCAGGTGATAACATTATCAATTTTACTGTCCAGTTTTGCTTGAAATCATGATTCAAATATGATCTGGTAAGAATATGCAGTTTCTCTCTTACACTGTACTTAAAGCATTCATTTCAACAATTCTTGTTGAATTGCCTCTATGAGTTATCTTGTATCAGTGGTATTTTTAAACAAATTTCACAAGTTGGCAAAATAGGCCCAGGAAACAAACGTCTTCTGGCATTCTTTGTTACCGCCAGAAGATGATTGCGTTTTGATTGTTTTAAAATATCACTGCTATAGCTGCGAGATAACTCTTAGTGACAAATTGGGCCAGGCATTGATACTACAAGTATACTCGTGAGAGGCAATCAATATGTTAATACATAGTTTTATAAGATATTCTTGAGTTTTGACTTGTAATATGTCTTATAAAACATAGTGGTTATAACATGTTTGTTTCCTATTGATGTCATGGAAATCATTTTTGTAGGAACTTCAAGGTGAAGAAAAATGCAACGTTAGAGGAATTCCTGGAAATACTGGCTGACAACCTGGTATGTCTCATCACATTGTGTGCCTTGATGTATGTAACTTAGTTCATTATTGTTTGATTAGTATAAGTAGCTATTAGATTTTCTAGGCTGATGTTTTTGAAACACTGTTATTGCAGTTCATGTTAAGGACTTACTGGAATTTTTAAAAAAAAAAAAATGATGTTTTCAGAAATATCCAGTGAAGCAGATACGGCCGTGGCCTTTTCATTCACGCCAGAATCAGACATTCAGACCAACCATTCTAGACATTGACACAGAAATCCAGAAACCAGTAAGTATGAAACATTGGAAGCATGAAGTGCTGCATTGCCAAATCCACAATCATCTTAGGTGTAAACACTCTAAGCAGTAATACAGTATAGTCTCATCTTATAGAGGGTTGTGGGGTAGTCTAGTTGTTTAAGCATTTTGTGGTCACACAGAAGACAGTGTGTCCCTGAAGTGTTTTGTTTATTCTTTCTGCAAAAGTTGTTAATATTTAGGGGTGTAATTTTGTTTGTATACAGTCTATGTAAACTTAGCCTCTGTGTATTTCGTTACACTCCACCACTGAGTCTAACAAAACCTACTAAAAGGTCACGTCAGGTAACCTTTGAGCGACCAGTGACAGTCCAATCAAACGTGAGATGGTTAACCAATCAGACAACGGCTACTATTTAGGGATCAGGGGGACTTTCAAAATATTCAAGTCACTGACACAGATCTCTCCACAAACAAAAATCTTACTTATAACTCAGTTATTTGACCTGCAGTATATACGCTTTGGTGTGTCTGTTGACATGGTTACCATTAGCTAATATTTCTGCAAGATGACATCCTTGAATATTGCCAAAAACACCATTTTCAGCGACTGTTTACTCACTGTTGTCATGGTTGTACATATGCCATGTGCATCACCCGGAAGTGAGCGTACGCTAAAAAGCATTCGGAATCGTTCGTGTACGAACCTTTTCGAGATAAAAAGTTCAAAAGGTATGTGCGAATGTCCACTTTTGCGATTTAGTAAGCTGTGTTCTGATTGGTCTATCCCAAAGGTTACCTGACGCCACCTCCCATATGGTTTTGTTAGACTCAGTAGTGGAGTGTAACGAAAAGTACTGAGGATAAGTTTACTTAGACTGGTTTGCATGTGATTTGTTTGTGTGTTTCAGATTCATGAAATTGCGGATAACGAGAATCCGTGGTATGTGTTTGTTGAGACATTAAGTCCAGAGAGTGGCCTCAAGGAGTTGCCCCCCTTTGATAAAGACAGTAAGTACTCAAGTAATGTTTTCAATGAAAATTTTATATTTTAGTTTGTGCAGCAACTAAGCTCATGTCCATTAATTCATTCTATTTGCGTCTTTGTTCCGTACATTTTATATTTTAGGAAATACATATTACTGGAAATACATCACAACATCTATATATACACTAGTTTACCACGTGATCACCCTCTTACTCCGTCTCGCCATTGTTTTTATCATCCTACCATCCGGCCCCTCCTCCTCCTTTAGTCATAGGTTGTACTCATACAGTTACTGCCTTTCTACCAATCCCATTCAAGTAATACCTACCTGTACATACAGGCCATACATACCTCCACGCTGACCTCGCCTCAGCTGCCATACGGGTCATACCACCTACGCGCTGGCATTACACCAGCTGCCATACAGGCCGAACATACCACCTATGCGCTGGCTTTACACCAGCTGCCATACAGGCCAAACATACCACCTACACGCTGGCCTTACACCAGCTGCCATACAGGTCAGATCTCCTATACGCTGGCTTTCCACCAGTTGTATCACTGCCTACCCACGGGCCTTGCACACCTGACATACAGGTTCTCACAAAGACAATGACTCGCCATCAGTCCATGCTGGCTCCGTACCTAACACCCCAGATCCTATTCAGGTAACATACCTACCCAGCGTAGTATCTACTATACTTGTCATACCTTGTACTGGTCTATACCAATTTCCATACAGATAACTGTACTTCCATTAACCCACGTTTCCATCCAACTTTGGGCTAGCTCGGGTATTCAGCCATTCCCCTTAGGAATTGGCTAAGCCCCCAAGGCAGCTTCACCAACGTGTCCAGGTTTAACAACCAGGACACCTGCAGCACTCCACAGGTTTTTTAACACAGTATAGCCGAGCTTGCCCCCAATGTATATCCTCAGATATATGTGCCAAAAACTAATAAAAGTCTACTTTACTTGCTTTTTAGTTGTTGTTGCACAAATCAATATTAAGACTGATCTTGAGCTTGGTTTAATGAATCTACATTTCCTCGTTGGATTTATGACAGTGAAATGATGCTCATATTGGAAAGGCTGTTCCAAGTCCTATTTTATCTATAATTTATTTGTTCACAGTCACATTATGACTGACACAGTGCCAGAGTGACTAGAAGTCTTACATAACTTACTCATTTTCACTCATTTTAGATCTATTCAGACAATGATATTCTTACACTGAGATTTATTCCACATTTCAAAGAACAAATTATAACAAACTTCAGATTGAAAAGGATAGGATTTAGCTGAAATACTTCTAAGATGCTGTACTTGTTTCAGGTGATGTGTTGCTGTTTCTGAAACTGTATGATCCCAGGACCAAATCCATATCTTACTGTGGTCATATCTATGTGCCAATATCAGCCAAAGGAGGTAAGTGGTGTTCTGTTCAGGGTAAAACATGCATAATGATAATTCATAAACCTTTTTGGTGTTGCTGTGGTGATTCGAATCATTGAAAAAAGATTTAATGCCTCTTTCATTGTTCCTTTACAGTTGAATTAGTGCCAGAATTAAATCGAAAGGCAGGGTTTCTACCAACAACAGCACTGATCATATTTGAGGTGAGAATGTTGTGTTAGCACCATTTACCCAAAGAAATCTTCAAATTCACTGACAGCATGCTGTTACTGATAAATGTCCTTCAACGCTGGTGATTTACTCTGTGAAAGGTTCAAGTGACTGTACCAAAATGTTGAATTGAAAGAATAAGGAAGTTGATATCTGTAAGACAACTGTCATTGTTAGTACAACGTTTATAATTTCACTAAATACGTCATTGCATCCTGCTCATAGGATCAGTGGCTATACTATGAACCACTGGTTGTTTTAGTGATATGCTGCAATGCATCTCTCTGCAGTGTAACTAAAGCCTGAGTCCCTCCACTGAGATTAATACCTACATGACAACTGTCTTTAACTGTCTTGGAATGTTCTGATTCCAGCTCATAGCCCAATCATGTTTGTCAATATAAAGTATTCATCTTCTGTCTGTAGTAATTATATATTGCCTCATGCTGGATGAGTTTCTTAGTTATCTCCCCTGATCAGTGCTACATTTTTTTTTTGCAGGAAGTTAAACCAAACCTCCTTGAGCGACTTGAAAACTTGAACCAACCAATTGATAAACTCCTTGAAGAGTTGATGGATGGTGACATTCTTGTCTTTCAACGTGATGAGCCTGACCTCGATGCCTATGAGCTACCCACTGTTAAAGAGTACTTCAGGTGAGGGGTTATGTTCAAGTCTTGTTTTCAATATTAGTTAACACTTCAGACAATTCTGTGGAGGCATCATGCTTTCATATTTTCTAAATGAGTGTCATCAGATCATCAGGGGAATCTTGAAGAAGGGGAATATTTAATTGCTTCATGTTTTAAGTGATTTTTTGAGTTGTGTCGAACCTTTGATAACTTCGAGTATTTACCTGTGTCCAATCAACTTTTTGTTTGCATAAGTATTGTTGTAAAATGAAAATGGAACAATAGGTGTATGAATGATATTATTGTATTGCAGAGATCTGTATTACCGTGTGGAAGTCGTTTTCTGTGATAAATCAATCCCCAATGACCCTGGCTTCCCTCTGGAACTGTCTCTGAGGAATAACTATGACGCGATGGCTGACACAGTAGCAAAGCACCTCGGGACAGATCCCTACTTGTTGCAGTTTTTCAAGAGCCAGGGGTATGACCAACACATTTCATTATTGCTCAGACTGTCCTTTTTGTGATTGCTGTATAAACCACATATTACATGTACATGAATGTGCATAAAGACAAAACACTTACTGACAAAGCTTTACTTAGTGAAAAAATCAGTCATCAAAGAATGTTTTAGGGTCACAGTTTCTGTACTGGTTTAGAGTGTAGCCACAGGATTCAACAGTTCAAGTGAGTTTTGCACCATGGCAAAATGGTCACTCGACATTTTGATACTGATTTGATATCACACTGTGCCTGAAGGCCTCTTAAGCATTCTATAAACCAATATTTTTATGTGTAATTACCTTTTTGGGCTGACACTTTGGTCCTAAATCCCAAATAATGAGAGTCCAAGATACAGAGCTTGTTCATTATGACAACAAAGAAGCATTACGTTGGGACAGTAAGTTCAGTCTGTTTGGTGCACTAAAAAATCAGTGTAACACGGACTGCTGTCTTATTTACACTTTCTAGTCGGTCAGAGTCCGTTAGGATGCACTGCACTCAGTCTCAACTTTTGACTGATATACGTTCAACACAGTCAAGTTCCAGAGGGATTAATAAGCTGCCCTTTCTTGTGTGTATTGCAGGTACCGAGATGGTCCAGGAAACCCAGTGCGTTGTTCATATGAGGGGTCTCTGAAGGACTTGCTTATTTATGCCAAACCAAGGCAGCCCAAGAAACTCTACTATCAGCAGGTTGGTAATGTCAGTTGAATTCCCAGTATCTTCAGCTGCCATATATTAATCATGGTGTCTTTTACTTGCTCAATACAGTATCTTCTGTTGGTTAGAAATAAATGGGCAAAGCATCAGATATGCATTTGGGAAAGCACAATTAACAATATACACATTGCACTGTTAACTATTTGTACCACATGAAGCTGTACTATGATATGTTTTGTTTTGTTTCAGCTGAGTATAAAGATCAATGAATTGGAGAACAAACGCCCCTTCAAGTGTATCTGGGTCAGCAGTGATCTCAAGGAAGAGGTTAGTACACAGACTAAGTCAATCAGTTGATGGATGAAAATATTTTACATGTGTCAAAGGTTCACATTTTGAATGTTGAGTAAAATTTTCATAGAGGTTTGTTGTAAACTAATGAGATTGGGTGGAAGTCTTTACTCTGTCAATGCAATTATCAGCTATATGTGGTTTATTGCAGAGAGAGCTTGTCCTGTATCCCAACAAGAGCGGCAAGGTCAGTGACCTGCTTGAGGAGGCTCGGAAACAGGTGGAAATGTCTGACCAGTCATCAGGTAGACTGCGGTGAGTACATCTTGGAAGCTGGGTTATATGCTAAATAGTGGAAGTCAGTGCATTCTAAAACAGTTCATGAATTTGCTTGCAGGAGGTGATATTTAAGAGCTCTGTTGTTTAACTAGATCGGTTTGATGACCCTTATCAATTAACTTTAACAAACGGGAATTGTTCATTAACAAGAAAAAATTCCACAGCCTCTTAAAATTCAAGCTGTAAACATTTTTGCCTTGAAAACACTATTGCAATGCATAGAAATGATTATTCAGTGTTCACAATGAGTTGCAGTTTCTGTATTTCAATCTTCAGCCTCCTTGAGATCATCAGCTACAAGATCTTTGCTGTACAGAAGGAGGATATCTCCCTGGACTGCCTCAATGCTACAGGGACCAAGACGTATCGGGTAGAGGAGGTTCCCAAGGAGGAATCCATTATCTTGGAGGACGAGCTGCTCCTTCCTGTTGCTCACTTCCACAAGGTGAAGGTCAACTCTGATATCATATCGTGTTGAATGCCACCATTAGGAACCAGCATTAAATTTCTTTGCAGAGCTATTTCCTATTGGCTATTCCATTATATAATGATTTTATGACTAGTAATTTATCAAAATTAAAGTAAAGTCAACATCTGGTAAAGAAGTGCGAAATCCTGTCAGTTGAGGCATTTGTTCCTTATTAGGTTGTCATCCTATGCGAAGTCTGATGCTTATTCAGGGTATCAGTGTTGCCATTTACTTGCCCCAATACGTTTGTGGGTTTGAATCCCATTATTATTTATCTAGGTTTGTTCGTACCCCATCAAAGTTTATATAAGATGAGTGTATGGAAGACAAAATTATTTTATAACACAATGTTTCAGAGCTACTTCTTCCCCTTCTTCTGGTGATTCAATCAGCCGTGATGTAGCCCTGAAACGTCATGCTATGCAATAAAGAAGAAGTCATCCACACATTTGTCTTATATATTCATCAACTACTAAATGCCTCTCAAGAATCTCCTATATATGTTTTGGTTTCACTGAAGTGGTAAACTATGACCCTTATTATGCTTTCCTTGTGCAGCTGAAATGCAGTGATGTAACTGCAGTACCATTCACAGAGACATTAAAACCATTGCATTTCACTCAAACTGAGTCATCATTAACTGAAATGATTTCTAATTCGGTGCTTTTATCTGTTTACAGGAAGTATTCTCCACATTTGGTGTACCATTTTTATTGAAGATAAAGCATGTGAGTATACATTGTTGTTGTTGTTGGATGAATTGTGATATTGTAGATGCTGTGTTTGCTTGAAAAGATAACCTTGGACAGGAAGTTTAGCTTTACCTTCAATTAAGTGGATTATTTAAAACTGTGTTAAACTAAGGTTACATTAAGTCTCCATCACTCAATACAGACTTGAATACTGAGGACTGAGCATATATGTGGTATGATTGGAAGTACTTACCCATCAGCCGTTTCATACGGCTTGACAGCATGGGTTTTCATGATAACATATTGTCTTTCACAGAATGAAGCTTTCTCCTCAGTGAAAGAAAGGATACGGAAGAAACTTGATGTCTCAGAGAAAGAATTTGAGAAGGTATATGGCATTATGTGGACAAAATGTGTTCTTTATTGAATGAAACACATGGATTTAGAACATTTCAAGTTAATTGTTTTCAGATTTGTTTTGAACAGATATGGCTTTTTATTCCCCCGGCATTTGTCCTTTCAAACACATGGGGGCCGGGGGGATATGTCATCTTCTGAGGACTGTTGTTTGGCTTGTGAACATACAAGCAGAATTTGAAAAAACGTTCAATATTTTTCTGCAAAACTTGTTAGATATATCAGTCAGAACCTGTAGTAGTGCCTTTTGCTATGTACAGGATCTTGTGATTTATTATTTTCTCATGGAAACGTTTCAGACTGTTTCATTTCCAGAGCAGAACTCAAAAACTTCTTAACATCTGTCAGTAAAACTTGGTAGATATGTGGCAGACCCTAAAGTGGTGCCTTTTAGTATTTACATTTTTTTTTGTGAGCTATTATTTTCTCGGTGCCATGAACACGTTGCAGACTTCGTTTCTGGAGCACAACTCAAAAACCATTTCATATCTTTCAAAAGATCTTGGCAGATATATGAGACAGATCTTGAAATGGTGACTTTTTCTGATGACAGACATATGGAATTTATATTTTTCATGAATTCCATGGAAACAATTCAGACATGTCTAAGAACACAATAAGTAACTGTCAGATGATGTGTCCTTTCAAATATGTGGGGATTTTGTTTCATGTGTGATCTAAATGGCCTGATTTACGGTAATGACACTAATGCCTGATGTTCTTGCAGTACAAGTTTGCAGTAGTTGTGATGGGTCGACAGGAGTACATTTCAGAAGACGAGGAAAAAGTGAACTTGTCACAGTTCATACCACACTCTCTCCCAGGTACGGAAAGCACTACAACATCAGGAATTGGAAATGAAGTTTGGTTGCGACAGTCATGCTATAATGACTATTGTCAACTCTTCGACCCAAAATACTGTTAAATAGTCTCTAATGTGTTAAATACATTGATCAGATGATTTTGCATGGACACATTTCATACCAAACATGATTTCTGCTGATGTAAATAACATAGTTTTACCCAAGATACGGTATGTGGTCGTATTAACACAGATGTTCTCATGCCCTTTTAGACGTGTCATTTGCCCAAAAAAGAGTGTTACATCAACCTGTGCCACAATGAATACTACATGTTCTTTGTAGAGACTAAACTTCAGGACTAGTCTGTTGGGGTCAGTAAATATTTACTCTATGTACGCTGTACGGTTTTGCAGGTGGTGGTGTGCAAGCCAGACCATGGCTTGGGCTAGATCATGTGAACAAGACGCCAAAGAGATCACGCTACAACTATTTGGAGAAGGCAATCAAGATCCACAACTGATGACTGTTTTCCCAATCTGGACATCATTATGTTGTGTGACCCTCCAGCGGTCAAATCGTTGTGCCATCTGCTCGTCTGTTGCTGATCCAACCTCGGGTCGCGTGCTGTAGACTGGGAGTTAGTGATCATGGCAGGGACCCTCGTCACACTCTCGCGGACCGACCACTCTCACCAGTGCCGGGGTCACCTATCACATTGTTACTGACTTTTTATTTTATCTTTCACAAAATGCAGCAAAAAACTAGTGATATAATGATTTCATGCAATGGCAAAAAAGAGATGTAATTGAGAAGTGAACAGGATGTTCATAGCAAACATTTCGTATGCTAGAAGTGCTATTGTTCCTTATAATTTTCTTCAAGAATCACTCTTTCCTTAATACCACCTAGCAATATGTGAAGCTAACAAGGAATGAATATCTAGGACATGGAAGCGAATGTCCACAGTTGGTGGTTCTTCAACCAGTTCCTGACCAATCCTTCTCAAGTATCACATGGCTGTGAATGGAGATGATAATTTAACTTCATTCCTATAATTTGGTCATCTTTTAGAGGACAGCTGAAAGAGCTGGTTTAATTTTGTATATTTCTGTCTGTTGTGAATGAGTCTTATAAAGTATGTTTTGTCACAGCAAAGTTTGGTGCATGAAGGTGGAATGTATTTTACGTCTGTGAATATTAGAAATCTGGATCAATTTTACCATGAAATTGTTCCATCTTCATTGCATCAGAGGTAACTTACAGTTCAGTCTGTGATGAGATGTACATCATTTTAGGCGAAAATAAAACAAAACCCAAGAATAAAATGCTCAAATAAACAATAAAATTACTGTTGTCTTTACTTATTATGGTGTGCAGGATCCAGATGAAGGTTTCCTTGAAACTTTTTCTGTACTGTCTGTGTGAATGCTGTTCAGCATGTTCTCACTCTGAGCAGTGTTTTTCTGTTAATATTTACATTTTTGGCATGAACATGTGGTCAGGCATGAACATGTCATGACTGGTCTCCTTCAGCAACACAGTTCAATAATAAATTAAGGGGTGTATGGTCTTGTTATTTAACGCCAGTCATTGCAGTGGACAGGATGGGTCAAACTCCAGCATGTCCACTTGGCAAGGAAGCACTTCCATTAGCACTAACTTCACATTATGTATGTCTAAGAAATGATACTACATGCCCAAATTTGAGTTAAGTCCCTGTACCTTTTCTGAAACACATGGGATACTTCCTAATTGTATGTACACTATTAAATGAGTTTCATAAGTGTTTTGTGTTTGTTGTTGAACGTAGTGCCAAACAATATTGCAGCTATATGGCAGCCTGTAAATAATTGAGTTGGAACAGACAATTCACTGATGATGAGTGAAGTAACACTTTCAGTCACACAATTCTTTAAGATGAACTGTTGACTGGTATGTTGGTACACCTTTCATATTTGTGCAGTTGTTATGCATTAGGCTTTTGTATACCCTGTTAACTCATAAAAACTGACACACAGATTTCATAAATCAAGTTTAATCATTGGCATATGTACACGATATACCTCCTTGTACCCAGTTAAGGCCTTTCATTTGATGGACAAGAAACATTAGTGTTGACTGACATCCTGAAATGGAACCAGAAATATTTCACTTACGATTTCACTCACTCACTCACTCACGATTTCTGACCTACAAGGTAATGAAAGAGCAAGTTAGTTGTTGAATGCCAGACGTTCCATTTTCTGTCAACATGGTAAATACTTTGGTGTGGACTGGACAATCCAGTGCTTCACAAGCACAGGCTGCTTAACATTTCATGGAAGATTGTAATTATGTTTCCAATGAAATCTGGCGGAACTGGTCTGATGGGCCGTTGTAATACGAAGATTATCAATGGGAGGAACTAGTTCAGCAATCCTTTCCAGTTTACGCTTATGGAAATCATTACCTGGTTCTCGAAGAAAACTGATATATGCTGGTTCTAAAGGTGTGACATGACAGCAATTGCAGCACCTCTACTTGTCAAGTGTGAATGGGATAACTTAGAAAAATATGGACCACATGCTTCATTTTATATTATTCAACAGCATTAAAACACAGGATAGTTTTGAATGCCCAAACTTGGGCAATACTTCATGTGGGTGCTGCCTTACCTTTTTGTACCTCTCCTCTACGTGAACATAATTTGTTCACTATTCACTGATCTTACACTGTCATATAAGTCAGAATTTAATTCTGTACATTTCAATTTCTGGTTGAACATTCACATTTGGGAAACAACAATGTAACAAAAGTAAATGATTATTCATTGATTAAACAAAAATAACAATATTGATACAAATCAGTTTTTCACTTTTCAAAGCTTTAAATTGTGAAATACTCTCATAATTGTGTTGCAACAAATGAGAACCAAGACAAAAAGTCTTTGATCACACACCCAGAGACAAGAGATCACATAAGATCACAATCACATAAAACAAAAATCAAGTCTTCTTTACCTTCAGTTGAGTCACAGACATTTTCCAGCACAGGCCTTCAAGGGGGGTAGGGTATACTTCCTAACAATCACGTGAACTCGTAACAAATCTGTGCCATTTACTCTCCATGTTACTAACTACATGTACAAGTCTATATATTCTATGCATTCTTCATCTTCGCCTCTTTGGTAAAGGTATTATATCATCATCACTATCAGAATCAAATGCAACACCTCGGCGTGATGTAGTTTTTCTCTGACTTTTCTGCTTTCTGCTTGATGAAGAAATATCAAATGGATCTTCATCATCAATGGTGACCACATCATCATCGTCAGACATGTCCATGCCACTGTCAAGAGAGGTACAACAATTTCATCAAACAAAAACTTGTGTGTGTAACACATAGGGATGTGAAAACATCCTGGCCCACTGTGATGTGTCTCAGTTTCCATATGGATATCACACTCAGGCATACAGTGGGCTAGTTTAATGGTGAAAGTGTCCGCTCGTCATGTTGAAGGCGCAAGTATGTTTCCCCACATGGGCATAATGCATGAAGCCCTTGTCTGGTGTCCCTAGATGTGATATGTATGGTGTATTGCTATTGGCGTAAAACCACACACACACACTCACAGAATACAAAAAAGTCCATGCTCTATCCATTTTTTGCTTATCACTAAGCAAGTACCAGTGCTAAAACATGTTTTCGAAAAATGTGTCTGGATATTATTTGCTAACTGTCCACTCTCCACATTTCTTCCACTAGCTGCAGATGATACATACAGTGTTGCTGGGTATATTCTTGAAATGTAAAAATGTTATTCCACACTCATCCTAACTCATACCATACTTATACCATACTTATCTTAATACACACCATATGCATACCATACTTATCTTAACTCAAACCATAATTATACCATACTTATTGTAACTAATATCGAACTTATACCATACTTATCTTAATTCACACTATACTAAGCAAAAATGAAAACTTGACACTTAGTATTTTGGGGACCATAATTTTAATACTTATTTTAAAGCAACTATTTTAGTTGTATTCTGTGCACAGAACACCTGGACATCAACATCTTGCCATTTATCTTTGATGTTGATAACATACATGATGCCGGACTACCCTCCAAAATGAAGTTCACAGTATGGAGAACAATGGAACTGAGGTGTTCAGTAACGATTGTGTCCATCTCTAGCATCTAGTACGTCTCCTCATCGACCTCAGAACGTTAGTGAACTCTGCCCAAGGAAGATGTTGCCATTTCCCAACACAGACACGTTGAAGATCTTGCAATGTCTGTGGTGAACGGACTTGTTGACGAACACGTTGACCCAGTTTGTCTCAAATGTGTTCAATCGGACTGAGGTTAGGGCTACATGATGGCCAATCCAGGACTTGAACATCAGATGGAGGTTAGGGCTACACAATGGCCAATCCAGGACTTGAACATCAGATGGAGGTTAGGGCTAAGTGATGGCCAATCCAGGACTTGAACATCAGATTGAGGTTGGGGCCACACGATGGCCAATCCAGGACTTGAACATCAGATTGATGTTAGGGCTAAGTGATGGCCAATCCAGGACTTGAACATCAGATTAAGGTTAGGGCTACACAATGGCCAATCCAGGACTTGAACATCAGATTGAGGTTAGGGCTACACAATGGCCAATCCAGGACTTGAACATCAGATTGAGGTTAGGGCTAAGTGATGGCCAATCCAGGACTTGTGAACATCAGATTGAGGTTGGGGCTACATGATGGCCAATCCAGGACTTGAACATCAGATTGAGGTTAGGGCTACACAATGGCCAATCCAGGACTTGAACATCAGATTGAGGTTAGGGCTAAGTGATGGCCAATCCAGGACTTGTGAACATCAGATTGAGGTTAGGGCTACACAATGGCCAATCCAGGACTTGAACATCAGATTGAGGTTAGGGCTAAGTGATGGCCAATCCAGGACTTGAACATCAGATTGAGGTTAGGGCTAAGTGATGGCCAATCCAGGACTTGTGAACATCAGATTGAGGTTAGGGCTACACGATGGCCAATCCAGGACTTGAACATCAGATTGAGGTTGGGGCTACGTGATGGCCAATCCAGGACTTGAACATCAGATTGAGGTTAGGGCTACGCGATGACCAATCTAGGACTTGAACATCAGCATTTCTTAGAAAATTCTGTGTAAGAACTGCTGTATGGGGGTCTAGTGTTGTCTTGCTGGAATGTCAGTCCAGGGACGTGTCTATGCATGAATGAGGTCCATTGCATGCAAGCGATTTCTGCTACTTGTGGAAGTTGCAGTGACAAATCTGTTGTGAAGATGACATAATCGTATTGCTGCATCTTCCCTGAGCGACATCAAACATGCACACCTGGCCTCAGGCAATCTGCAACTGTTCCTGTTCGATGCATTCTCATCCTAATTGTTTAAAAATTATTTGTCTTGAACAGTTAAAGACTCTTGCAACAGACTGACCAGCATGGAGCCTCCCAATAGCATGTTGACGTTATTCATTTGTAAGACGTAGCATTTGCAAAAGGTCATCAAAATGAAAAATTCAATTCATTTTTTCCCATTCAACTTCACGGGGCTTATTCAGCTAAGGCAAACATGCACCACATGACCTCAAGATTCTGTGTTTGTATGTGCATTCACAGTTTTTCATTTTTCTAGGCTATGATGTCAAAGAATACATGACTTTACAATTTCATGAAATTAAAGGATTCACAATGTTTACTTTTACTAGAGATACTGTGTAAAATATTCCAATGAACAGAAATAAAAAACTTCATAAATTTAACAGACAAGTTTTCATATTTACTGAGTCTATTTACTTTAATATAAATAGAGTTTAGTCAATATAAAAAATGAAAACATATTAGAGGGGAGACAATAATGGAATGTCTATGTAAAAAGTCTCACACATGTATTACCAACACTAGAAACGTTGGTTTATTGATGCCACACTCAACCAGAGCTCCAAAAAAGATTTAGCTTGTGGGTACTGTACCCATTGTATAGAGTGGGTATTATGAATATTGAGTGGGTACTTCATTTTCCTTTACCTTCTGCTTTCACATATGTGGGTATTTAAGGGGTTTACTTACCTAACTATACGTCAATGAGTAAGTTTCCTAAACAGGTAAGTACTGCATTTATGTCAAGTTCAATGAAAACCAAACGACACTCAATGATCCGACCAAAAATTAGGGAACCATCTAAAACAGTGATTGCTCTCGTTAATCAGACATCGAGATTGTCCGACCTACGTGTACAGCAGATGAAGAAATAAGCACAAAAGAAAATCAGACAACTGAGCCAGTGGTTCCCAAGCTACTGGAGGTCAAAACATCTTTGAACTCATTGCAAACATTTCTGACACACCACTTAGATGTATTTGATGTTAGTGACCTTGACATTAATCCAACATATTTCTCTGCACCCACAAGTGAGAGCTGACTGTATAATGAAGATGCTTTAAAAAGTAAGTAAAAAATCACTCATCCTATACTTACAACACTATCAGAACAACTTCATAGCAATCGATGTCTTTTCCATTAGAGGATCGACCTACACAATAGACTCACGTAGACATGATTGTGTCAAAATACACAGCTAGTCTGAGCACTCGATCTCATCAGTCACCTCCTATGATAAAAAACGTGGATTACTGAAGACAAATTCTATTCCTGATCTTTCTCATGGGTCGCATTAGCAAAAAGACCAAATGTCTGTGACTTTGAGGACATTCCTACCTGTACGTCTTTCTCTTGTTTCCTCCTCTTGCACTCCTCTGTGAGGCAGATGATGAAGATGATGCAAAGGCATCCAAGATGGACCTATTCCCGTTGGTTGCAATAACTGGCTCCTTCATTTGGCCTCTGCCTCCACGTGACCCTCGACCTCCACGTGACCCCCGCCCTCGTGTTGTTTCTTTAGCCCCTCTACTACGACTCCCTCGTCCACGACCTCGACCTCTCGTTGTCCTTGATTCTTCATCGGAGTCAAGGCTCATTCGGTCATCATCGCAGGGGTGATCCTCAGATTGCGACCGCATGGAGTGAGCACGTTTAAGAGCCTCTGCAACTTCCTCATCCTCCTCTTTCCTCTTCTTCCGCTCCTCTCGGTAATGTGTCACCTCTTTGTCGATCCTGTCTTCACTAGCATTCCGGACTTTCAGATGATCCTAGTACAAAACATGATAATTACACATTTCTTATGCAAGAGACTTTGACAAAACAATTTTTACAAGAAAAATATAGGCATTGCCCTATTCATCCAAAGAAGTTTGCATCCTTTTTAGATAATTTTGACATTAAGTTTAGTTTCGTTAGGTCTGAATGGTTGGAATGTAGTGCACTAGGAGGGTACTGGAGACTGTCATACCTGTGTTTTCTGCAACTGGTACTTGACAAGTTCTGAGATTGCCTCCCTTTCCTCCTTGTCCACGTACTCCTTGACAGCATCTCCCATCCCCTTCTCTGTCAGCAGCTGCAGCTTGCTTGTCTGCAACAGACAATCGCTGAATACAGGCTTAACATGCTGAATAGTATCCAAAACCAGAACAGAACCCTCTTCTTAGTGAAATCCATGCAGAAATCTATTAATCTTCCACACCACCCTTCGCTGTTGAAGGAAGTGAGGAAATGAAACAGCCAACATACACACTTGCCCTGGTTCAACACATATCTGTCTCTTAAGTTTCATTCCTAAACTGTAGCTTTCCGACTGTCTCTTCCCTGGGGAAGATGTGTCAATCAGCTTTCTTGTACCCAACACATACATCTGGAAAAAAGTATTGCAACACTAGGATTTGGGAAATCTGCTGTGACATATACGAATTGTATGATATGGTTGTGCAAAAAAATGGACTAAAACCCATCATTGTGAGATAAATAGCCTATTGACAATAAAATGACAACAAAACTGCATGTATTCTGTCACATTTTCAATCCATTCTTGTCATTTTAAAACAATCGCACAAAACACAGAAAATCGGTTGCAGAATAGCTATGGTCATAGCAGTAAGGTACTATTGGTCAGAAGTTAATGGAACACTAATGTCACTAGAACTACTGTTGAAGTCCTTAAATCAGACAAGAATATCAATATCTGGTGTAACCTCCGTCAGCAGCAACAACTGCAGCAACACGCCTCCTCATTGACAGAACAAGGCGCTGGAGTTGCCTTTGAGGCAACTGGTTTCATTCCTGATGGAGAGCCACATCAAGCTGTGCGAGATTTTGAACTGGAGGTTGTCTTTGTCGTATCCTACGCTCTAAAACGTCCCACACATGCTCAATTGGATTCATGTCAGGGCTTTGTGCAGGCCAGGGTAATGTTGTAATGGCTTCCTGACGAAGATAATGACGAACCAGGGTAGATCTGTGAGGTCTAGCGTTATCATCCATAAAAACAGGCCTTGTACCGAGAGGATGGTTGTCAAAGTGTGGAACGACCTGTTGCAGGATGTCTCTTTGATACTTAACGCCATTGAGGTTCCCCCTTACAGTCACCAGAGGCAGTTTGCAATCGTAGGAGAAACATCCCCATACCATCAAAGATCCACCGCTGAATGGGACCTGTTCCATAATGTTCCTCTGTGTGTAAGCTGTCCCTCTCCGTCGCCAAACACGGGTTCTGCCATCTGTCATGAAGAGTGAAAACCTACTCTCATCGTACCAATGGACCTTTCTCCACGATGCCAAGTTCCAGTTCCTGCGGTCCCTACACCAGCCCAGACGATCAGCATTGTGAGCAGCTGTCAGCAGCGGACGTTTAACAGGCTGTCTAGCACGAAGACCTGCTGCTTTCAGTCGATTCCGGACAGTTCTGTCGGAAATTCGTCGATTGGGCAGCCATTCTCGTTTAAAAAACATTACTCTGCGCAAAAGGATTTCGCTGCACATGCCTCAGAAGGGCCCTGTCTTCCCTGTAAGAAGTGCATCGAGGTCTGGAGGACCCATTTTCTTCACCCATGTGCCCAGAAATGTTGCGCTCTTTGAATTCGGTACTGAACTGATCAAAGTTTTAAAGTGTCTTTTTATAGGGTTCTTGGTGCATGACTTAAACGTGCATTTTTTCCTGCAAGCCTCTTGCATAGGTGTGTTTGGGAGATGCAACAGATGGAGGAGATGAAAAAGTACAAGTTTTCTTCTACAACGAGGTCACTATCAAAATCAATGAAATTCCAGCCTTTAATTATTTTGGTGTTGCAATACTTCTTTCCAGATGTATATTTATTCTCGTTATTAACCTGCCAGCTGTGGTTTTTTTTTCGCTTCATGAATTTGTTTCAATGCTACTCTTCATTTAACTGGATACTGACTTTGTTGGGGTTATAAAGTGTTGTGCATAAATTAAGTAGTCACCTGACTTGTTATGTTAGAGTGTAATCCTATGCCAGAAACGTTAAAAAGTTTTGGTCTGCCTTGATAAATATACAATGAGACCCTGGATATCTGGACACATTTATCATGTTTATATTTGCTTAAATAATACCTGAATATCTGGATACAGTCGTCCCTCGCAATAACGCAGATCTCGGGGTCCATGGACAACACCCCGTGTTATAAGACAGTCGTGTCATTGCTCACATGAATTTAAGTCGAGTGAAAGACCCAGCAACAAGAGCGTATATATACACTGCATTTGGTACACGTGTGCGTGTGTAGGTACAAAACGTACAGTATGTGCATCTGCAAATGGTTACGACCTACTTTTCACCACCAATACCCTATTGATTTATCATTAATCAGGATTAGTAGACCTTGTCTCATGTCAAAACACGTGGACACTCATGCTTCACTTTAAAAGGCCAGCGGAAGATCAAATCTTCATGTGGATAACTGTCAAATTTGTGTTTAGCCAGTTGGTTAATCCGGAAACGGAAACCACACATCCATTACAGACAGTCACTTAAATAATGTTAGTGACTGTCTTTTTATGAGAACTGACCAGAAGGCGAGGTTTCCAGGTATTTGGAATCTGGGTTTCCATACTGTAATTGTTTTTCATAAACTGTTTTAGAGAAACATTCTTTTCACTGTAAAAATTAATTATGAGGATTAACTGTGTACATGTTTTGGTTCACTAAGGTAAGGATTCTTACAAAAAATCACACAGGGTTTTTATTCATACTCCTGTGAACCATAACATAAAGAGTCAATCCTCAACAAATAAACCTATAATTCATCAGTGACATGCTGAGAATAATGTGAACTTGCTTGCAACAATCCATATCATTCCCAATTAAATAGTCCAGGACAAAAATCTAAAAAGGGGGCAAGAAGTATGATTTCCTACAGAGACCAGAGCTTGTTAATCACTGACCTCCTCAACCTGGCCGAAGTAGTCCCGCACCATGTCCTCCACACGAGCACTGTCTAGAGACTGGGGTCGGATCTTTGCCAACAATTCATTGTCTGCAAGACAAATAACAATGGATATGCACTTAGACATTTCATCTTGTTAATCATGACTTTGATCCAATATTTGGCTAGATATTAAAAAATCTGAAACGAAGGACCTCTGTTTCGGTAAGATTAAATTCTTTTTTCAGTATATTATAGGACCTGAATTGACCATTGTTTGAGACAATGTCCTTCATATATTTCATACTTATTTAAACCATGATACAAACAACTTAATATCGATAAAGGGTCAAAGTTTAAGGAATGGCAAGCGCATAAAATCCCCCACGCTTTCATTAGTTTTAGCAGAGACCATATAATAGAGGGAAGGCCCTTAAACCAATGCGCGAAACCATCAGCACTGCGGCTTGTACTGTGCAGCCTATCCGGAAGCTGACTGAAACGTGTTCACTTCAGTCATAGATTTCACGGATTTTCATTACAAAGGTAAGATTTAATCTTTCTCATTTATTCTCATGTAGATACTTACGTTTGCAAAAGTGTGTCTGAGGTTTATTTGGGGTGCTAAAGCATATACATGTCTTTGTATCTGTTGAATGCTGTCATGTGTGATCGCGAGGACAATGGCGGCGATTTTGATTTTCAACAACGGATACTAATTCTCAATACCAATCCTTAGTTACTGGGATGTAATAAAAGCAGATTAGCTAAAGTTTGGTCTAGTGATATTTATAAGTCTGTGGAGGTCACGTAATTCCTTATTTTGACTCGTGCAATACGACGAAAAATGAACGTTTTCTGAAATATTAACTTGATTTTTGCACGCTTTTACAATATGAGCTTACTACTAGCATTTTTAAAATAAGCTTGTGAACATTCGCGGCCACATCCTCTTTTGCCTGGTACCAAATTTATATGGATACGATCGGTGTTTTATATTTTATGGCTTTTTGGCGTATACCCACATTTGCATCATGTACTGCACATTTCAATTACCATGTAGCAGACGACACAACATTCATTTTGTTTGTTAATATGACATGAACGTATATTTAATTCATTCTACAAAAGTCTCATGCACTTATGGGTTGACAATAATTGCACATATTTTCATTTTTGTTGTGATGAATATGGTTTCAGCAAA
Source organism: Haliotis asinina (assembly GCF_037392515.1). Taxonomy (NCBI): domain Eukaryota; kingdom Metazoa; phylum Mollusca; class Gastropoda; order Lepetellida; family Haliotidae; genus Haliotis; species Haliotis asinina. The sequence continues at coordinate 11,079,117 of NC_090284.1, forward strand.
TGTCCTTATTTATCAAGAATAAACATATTTTTTTCTGTTTTCATCATTATTCTTCTTAATGAAGTTTAATTATGAGTTAAATTACCTTATTCAACTTTATATTTATATCATTACACCAATCATAGCATAAACTTATCATTATTTTGTCTTGTAGATGCCCAGGAAAAAGAAGTTTCCATGAACAGTTGTTGACGATTGCAGGTACGTAATAATGGAAATATGTTCAAAATGATGTCCCTGTTAACTGAGGGTGCACACCAAAGAAATCATTCTATTGAATGAAAAAATTGTTAATAAAAAGTTGATAATTTGTAGTCATTGGTAGTTATTATTCTATTGGTATTTGTTTACCTATTATCCGTTACCTTCAGAAATAAGTTTAAAATATTAAAGTGTTTGAATGATCAAGAATTAATATTGCTTCTTTTTTTATGTCAGCAAAGATTAGTTAGTTAAGTGCAATATTCCCATCTTGAGAGTAAGTAAACAGATGTGGTTTGAAAGAGCATTGACAACCAGCTATTGTATAATTTCAACAAGTATTTAAAGCACTTAATTCTTCTTATTTTTTCTTTAATATCAAAATTGTGCAGCTCCTTTTTTCAGTTGAATAGATGCACTGTGTGACAGAGCATGGAAGTCAATCTTCATTGAACTCACTGATGAACGAATAGATACCCCATGCTGGCAAGAAGAGACAGATTCTGATGGTTGTCCTGAAATAAATTTAGCAAAAACTGGGCGAAGATGTGAATAAGTCTATGATGGCTGATGACTTCTATACACTATAATACAGGTGTGCATACTCTAAATAAAATCTTCCTGATGCACATCTGATGTATATGATCCAAAGTACCTCTCTGTTGCTTGATAATGAGCTTCCGTGGCCAAACCCACTGAACACATGGTGTAACTTTGTTGTCACAATAACTATGGAATAAGTAAAGAAACTGACTATCCATATAACGTTGTTTTTCTTCAACTATAAAATCATTTATTACATCGGAATCTCTACTGAGGGCTTTTGCAATTTGAATTTGATCAGGACCAAGTACAGAACCTGACTGTGACGTATCCATCATAGGGTCGAAAATATACATCTTTCCTGCATCCATCATTTGAACTTCACTTGCAAGAGGCAAGGCCTTTCAACTGTTTTTCTTTAGGTTTGAAACTGTGTGGTTTGGTGGTTGTTCTCTTTAAGATATCCGTGGACGAAGTTGTGTACAGATTTGATGTTTTTCATTTACAATATCATGTTTTAATATTTTAAAAAATTAGTACATTCTTTAGTGTTAGTCTCAATTTCAAACAAATGGCATTCATATTTGTTTTTAATGAAAGAATATTAAATAAATGGTTGCATTTAGCAATACAGATACATACATACACATCTATTTATTTTTTTAATAAAATAAATAACATAACATCAGAATCACACCTGCACAGTTCCTGTCAGTTGCAATTCTGGTGTTTTCGGAAAAGTACGTGATAATAAATTCTTTAGGGTAAGTAAAAAGATCAAATTAGAGTTACGAACCCTATCCAAATGATTAATTTCATTGGGCCGTGTGCTTGGGGGGCGAGGATGCCTTTATGTCATGACAGGTTCAAGTTCTCTAGTCATTGTTTCATTCTCTCTCAATCTACTGTGAAAGAAACAGTCAAATGGTCACAAAATCAGCTATACATGGTTACTGTATGTAATGTGCACTGACGTTTGAGAAAATTGTCCTCGTCGCATTAGTAGTTCTGAGTAGCTTCCCTCTGCAAAGTATCACCATATGTCTCCATACGGCTCCGAAAACGTTATCACTGTCAGCCCCAAACTGGTATTCAAAAAACATTACTCACAACTTACATGACTGACCTAAAACGGCTCGGATTTCGCGAACAATACACATTTTCAGCAATGCTGTCAGCTGACATGTGCATATGAGAGACAAGATAAAGATTACGATCACTGTAATCAGTTTGTTGGAGCTGTTCATGTAATCTTTGACTATCAATTGCAGCCGGTGAAATCCAGCTAAGGAATTAACTCCGGTCCGGATATTATGCAATATTGCTTACTTGGATACCAGAACGTTCATTTGCGAATGTCTGCACATCTGTTGCGCATGTGTACTGGTAACCGGAAGTTAGCAGCAGGGTGTCGATGTATATCAGTTACATGCCAGACCGTAGCGCTGATGTTTAATGATAAACTGTTGGAGAGGCTTGTCCCTCTATTATATGGTCTCTGGTTTTACAAAGGATACATGCATAGCGTGAAACAACATCTTTCCAAAAAATATTTTTAATATTTTTGGAGTAGGATTGTATTTTTTTCACTTGAAAGCTGAATAGACTAATGTCACCATTATTAAGAAATACAGCAACAAAACAAGATATGACTTTACTGAACAAAATATCAACCAGCTTATATATTTTATAAAATATTTCAAAATAGAACAAACATTGTCACTAAGGCGACATAATCCCTGCCGCAACATTCCGAAATCATCAAAGTGTCTCTGTAACCTTGAACATTAAGTGAAGGTCACCAAAATCTAATGGGCCCTGCACCTTCCCTAGATGAAGCTTGATGTGGAATGTGAAGAAAATCCAGAGAATGGTTCTTGAGGTATCTCGCTGACAAACTTAACATGCAGCTTAACATGCTGAAATCTTCAGTGTCTCCATGACATTGAAAATTAAGTTAAGGTCACCAAAACTGACTGCATCCTGCACCTTCCCCAGAGTAAGCTTGGAGTTGAATGTGAAGAAAATTCTGGGAATGGTTCTTGAGATGTCTCGCTGATAAGGGTAAAAGGTTAAAGTAAAACTCCCCTTGTGACCTTGAAATGGAGGTAAAGGTCACCAAATCTGAATGACACCTGTCGTTTACCATGATGAACCTAGGTACTAAACATGAAAAGAATCTAGTGAATGGTTCTTAAGATATTCCAATTTGTACAAATGTATGTACGGATGGAGCCAAATACTATATCCCCCACTTTGCGCTAAACGTGTGGTGGGGAATGAAAAACATGTCTTCAGTGAATATGATAAAAAGTTTCTAAGAAAATGGACTTTCATATTCCTTGGTGCGTAAAACACTTTTTGCACCCTGTGTCTATACTGCTATCCCTCCCCTTTCTACCTCCCTTCGACTGCACATTTTATTTCATGGAAATGCAACCCAATTTGTATCTCTTTGACTCAGTAAGAACCAGACAATGTAATTATTACTATAGATGCTTCTACACTTAAAGCAACAAATATGTACAAACATCTACCTGGCTGAACATCAACATACATCAGAGTACCAAGTTGTGATACATGGCATGTTATACAACGGACAGTAACAGTCCAGCTATATCACCAGGTATTTGCAAAGAAATCAACTCTGAGCCTGGCAAACCAACAGCTGACGTAAACAGCAACTAACACCACTAACAACCCAGTCTTTATGGTAGTCCCCTCTAGCAAGAGGCAAGCTATACTGAGGATCTTTTTTAATGTCCTTTAATTCACAATCAGACTCTAAAGATATTGCAAAAGGCATTTTTTTTTTTTGGTACATCTGTGGCCTTACTATCTGTCCCTAACACACATCAGCCCACTACAATCTCCAGCGCTAAGTAATGTCTGAGGTCTGCAGCTACTGGATAGTAGGGCCTGGTTCTCTTGTGGCTGTACCTACTCCATCAACACCCACCTGCACCACTCTCCTCTTTTTTCACACCAGCCTTTCTGCGGTGAAACAACACTAGATCCTTGGGATTTGCTACTCGGTCCACAAACTTCTGACCAAACCTTAAAACAAGAACAATGATTTGAAGGGACAAAAACAAAACAAAAATCTCAAGTGCTATAGTGACCACAAACTGTTTGGTATTGTCTAAAAATGTTTCAACCTATTAACTATCATTCACACAAGTAACCAGCATTGATACACCCAATTCGGACACAAACAACTACCATTTCAGCGAGTCTGACCACTAAATTATGTGAGACAACTCTTACAACAACCATAAATATCCTTTATCAGTGTCCATGCCACGTCATTAGAAGGCATACATTTTCATTGATCTTAGAATATCCACGAAGATCCAGGTAAGAATTGATCTTCAGTAACCCATGCCTGTCAAAAAGAAGTGACTTACAGGATCAGGAGATAAGGCTCACTGACTTGGTTGACATATGTCTTCATATCCCAGCTGCACTGATCAACAGACAACTACCATATGGCTGGATCATGGCTTAGTGCAGCGTAAAACTAAAAACCCATCTAAGAAACACACAAGCATGTTGGTATACCTGTGAATGCTAAATGGTTCAAAGCCAGTGTAATCTATCCTGAGACGTATGAGGGCTTTGGTCGGCTGTTTCCGGTTGCCTGTATGTTCCATAGCTGAAACACAACATAAAATCAAAACATGGCTACCATCAATCATTTTAATTTTCCAGTTTTCCAGGATAACTTGAAATTTGTAACACTATATATACATGTTAAGAAGGTTCACAGACTGCAAGCAGAGGTTACCTAGCTAAAAAGGAAATATAATTGAATCAAATATACTTCCATCAAATGTGTAAACGTAGCCACTTACTTCAGGCAATCATTCTAAACTGAATTTTGCATAAATATTTCATATTGTTTAAAAGTAGTCTACACATGAACTAATGTATTGTAAAACGAATTCAAAACACTGAAAAGATTACAGTCATGAGATGGATAAATGATAAAAATCAGTGAAAACTGAAGAAATCTTAACAAAACTTTACACCAAAACGCAGCTGTTCACATGCATGATATCTACACATGCTTTTCCATAACGCCATGCATGATCCTTGGACAAAAAATGAAGTTTGCAATTGGTTCCACCAAGTTAGTGGAGAAATCAACCTTCAATGTAACCATACATCATACATAACATATTGTTAGTGTTTCAAGCAAATCTAAACTTTTGATGTGAAGCATATATATATGTGCCCAATGTGCAGGTCACAATGACATACCTGCTTTGTCCAACAGTGTCTCAACCTTTTCAGTACAGAATGCCTCCACCTTTTTTAACACATTGTGATCATCAGGATTAAGACTGGTCTCCCCTAGAACTATATCCTCCATATAAAACGGGCGCACTGTTTCAAGAGGAATCTTTTTCATCATAAAGTCCTTTCCCTTTATCTGTAGCAATCCAATATGTTTCTTCACAGTCTCTCCTTCACTAAGAGATGTTGCAACACTGCTCCCTGGTTGACTAACGTAAAAGTTCTGAATGCCGTTCCACTCAGGGTCGATTCTACACTCATGCTCATGACCCCAGATTATCAAATCTAAGAAATCATCCAAGAACTGCTCAGGAATGTAATTTGTTGCTGAATGTTTTGATCTATTCTGATGAACAACAAACATATTAAACCAATCCTCTTGGTTTTCCTTTGGACGCAGCATTGTCACATTCTTATGTACAAACATCCGATGCAAGCGTTCATCTCGCACTGAGCCAAGTCCATACAAACACACTTTCGTCGTTCCCTTCTGAAACAACAATGGGCTTAGTTGAATCTTTTCAAGATTAGACGTCTTCCCAAAATAATTAACAAGTCCGGCAGTGTGTAAAATATCTAATGAACATAAGTTTCCCTGTCCTGTTGGATCGTCATGGTTACCGTGTATGGAGAGCACCGGCATGGAGATGTTCAAGTTAGGATCATCGTAGTTTAACGTAGGGAACTGACAGTGGTCAAAGTTCACTGACTGGTCGCTGAGGAATTCATACTGGATTGGCTTATCTCCCATGCAATATTTCCGCAGCAATGCCATACAGCCGTGTAAGGTTCTTCTAGATGGTTTGTTCTCATGGAATAGATCCCCACCCAATAGAACAAAATCAGCATTATTCTTTGATGCAATCTCCAGAATTTCTTCAAAAGACACAAGAGAATCATTTCCTCGGGCTGGGTCTTTCTCCATGTAGCCAAGATGGATGTCAGTGGCCACGATAATCCTGAACATGTCCGGATCATCGTCTTTAGGACGAGCCATAATTAATACTGGGAGGTCCTATTGTAGCATATGTCTGAAAATAGTCAACAACTAATTAAATTTAAAGAAATAAACTGTTTGGCAAATGAAAAAATGAACTCAAATACATTTTTTGCATCACATTTCACCATGCATATAACACACTGATAAGATATGACCAATATTTTTCAAAAGTTAATTGAAAGCTGTCCTTTACAAATGCAACTAATGATTAATTGCAGTCTGGCTCTAACAAAAGTGCTCAACATCTTAGGTAACAATTCTACTGCTTTTTGCTCATCATCTCAAGTAATAATTCTACTGCTTTTTAGTCTCCGGTAAAATTATTTTCATCTGTTGATTACGTTTAGGTATTGCCAAAATTTTCACACTGCGATTTATTGCGATATGTGTTGGCGCATTGCAGTATGTATTGCAATATATTGTGAAAGTGAAACACATGGTTTAAAGTAATGAAATTATTGTTTTCTTTCTTTTCTTTTCTTTCTTTCTGCCAAACTCAAGACTGCACTGTAATGTTTGAAACTCGTGAAAAAAGCGTCTGCAGCAGCATATGCCATTTTAATTTGTTTATATGCGAGTGCCGGTACTAAACTAATTTTTTTATTCATATGGTTTAAAAGTCACGCAAATGGAATTGTATGTCAAAAACAAACATTTTCAAAACTATTAATGTAAAATAATATAAAGGAAATACATCATCACTAAAATTACAGATCATGGTCATGGAAAATTCCCTCATGAATCGCCTCACAAAAGTGTCCTGTAACGTATTGTATAGTGGAGTTCGAATTGCAATGTACTGAATAATAAGTGGTATTATCACCCACACCTACTATTCATTGGCCCCAGTAACAAAAATATCCATCAAGTCACTTATATATCTAGTGCTCTATAGTCTCCAGTAACAATCATAGCACCATGTCACCAGACATAATTAAAATGGTCTCCAGTAACAACAAGCATATCCTGACTCATGCTTAATTGCTTACAGAATCCGACAGAAACAGCAGTAGGTCAGGCCATGCTGGATACTGCTGGCTGTCAAAATTACGTCCAATAATATCCCCCCTAATGGGAACTTGTAACGGTGATAATTCTGTCCTCTTCTTCTAATATTCATTGGAGATTCTGGAGGGGATCACATCCAGTTGCACTTGCAGAAGGCTTCGTTGACTGGACCATGATGATATCCAAAGTGACTAGTCTCCTGCTAGTGTCTTATGAAACTGTATGTCAAGATGATCTAATCAAGACTAGTTCTTCATGTACAAGTATCTTCATTACGAGTACAGGGTCATAACCACTAATGCTAGTCTGTTCGAGATGTGTGCATAGACTCGCAATCATTATACTCTGCAGAGGGTCTGGCTTCCACAAGTCACGTGATATAACGGGTGAGTGAACTCAGCACCTTCGGGGAGCTGTTAGTTGCTGCACAAAGACTAGAGGCCCAAATTGATGAATGCCAGTGACGTCCTCTGTTGCTATGTCTCATAGGTAATGGTTGGCAAACACTATGTTTGACTTCCAAAAGCAGCCTTACAGCAAGCAATTCCAACGTAGCGCTAGTGTAGAGGCAAAAGCTCTGACTTCATGTGGGTTGGAGGCTCATGGAGGTTCCAATCCTGCTGCTTTGTAGGCTCTCAATATAACATCTCTGATCCACACTGAGATAGTGGTGCAGGATACTTCTGTAGGTGTCTCAGTAGATATTATGGATGAACAGGCACTTGAAACGTTGTCCTCTAGACTTGGTACGTGAGAGGTATATCTTCAGAGCTCTGACTGGACATAATGTTAGGCCTGGAGTATCATCGTAGACCAAGATAAAATGTCTCTTGATGACTAGCATCAAACCTCATGCGATTGAAATCTAGAGCATGATTTTCTGACATTCGTGCAGCTATAGCCAATGCAAGTAAATACAGCATCTTCTGAGTCAGCAGTTCATAGGAGGTCCGCCCGAGTGGCTTGTACCCATCACTTGCGAGATGTTTGACTATGATGTTTAGATCCCACGCTGGAGCTCTAAATCTGCATTGTGATCTTCCAACTTGAAGGAGCGTAGTAAGACGAGTAGCTCGGGTACTTAAGTCAGCTTGATTCCCGTTATCATGGTGATGACTGAGCTTAGAGCTGCCAAATATGTAGATAGTGTAGAGCCTTTCAGATCTCTGGAATGAAGTAGATGGCATAGATAATCTGCTATTTGAATATGTGTCGCCTTCATCGCCGTGAATCCTTTTTTCCTGGCATATGTCTCAAATCGTTTTCACTTGTCATCATACAGGGTGCAAGTGGATTTCTGTAAGGCTAAAGTAACTGCTTTCACTGCTCTTTCCGAGTATCCTCTGTGTTTTAAACAGGTCTTGATACGGTCCATATGTGAAGTCGGGACACAGAAGGTTTGCTGTGCACCTGTTTTGTGTGTTGATGGACGAGAAGATTCTTCCAATCTGGCAGTTGTAGCGCTGGTTGTCCTCGCTCTTCTATTTTCTTGATGACCTTTGGTAGCAGCACTGGAGGGGGAAACGCGTACGCGTTAAGTCCTTCCCACTGGATACTAAGAGCCATTTTGGAGAAGACAAACAAAATTAAGGTGGATCAAGCAATGCGATAGGCCTCACGATCAGTTAATTGTCGGCACCATCCTTCTTGAAACCTACGTCTGCTCGAAGTTGGGAATTTGCATGAATTTCCACACTTTTGCTCATGTGTAAAACCATTACCATTTGGATGACAAGAACGAGCAGTTTTAGGCTTCGCAAGTGTTATAAACACGGATAAATTTTTTAACTACAAAATTGTTTTTGCATGACGTTTTAGTCAATACTGGGCATTAATTTGGTAGACCATAAAGCTGAAACAAGACAGGCGAGAAGGCCGTGACACAATGTAAACAAATCTGACAGCGATCTGATTTCGGTTAAGGAAGACCAAAATGGCACACTTTGTTACATTAAAGAACAATGTGATGGATATGGTTGCTTTCGATCTTACATATTCTTAAATTTGTCACACATTTTATGATGTTGTCAAGTTTCAAAAGCACGATCTGAAGGGCTACTGTGCAGTACACTATTCGTCAATAGTTCAAAATATTTGAGGAGTAATATTTTTAATTCAAAGGGCCAGTGTAAGCAGATGCCTATCACGCAATATCCAAAATATGAAAAGCATTGGGTGTCTATAAAACCATGTCTTAAATATTTCGGAATTTCCAAAAAAGAGATGAGGATCGAGACGAAAACTATGCCAGAAGAATAGTGACTTTCTAGAATATTGGAGGGAATTAAATAAAATTGTATTTCTTAACTAAGAGAATATTATTTGTCTTTAATTTTTGTTACAACATAAATTTGTTCATGCAGGAGAGGTACATTGGTACACTTTAGGAATATAACAGTCATTAAAATCGATAGCAAGATATCTTTTAAGGATCTTACATCCTTTAGTAAACGTACGTAGAAAGGTAGTAAAATATATAATAATATAACCAAATATAAACAATAATTCCTTACTGGCTGACATATTTGATTCATGTGGTTTGAAAGTAGAACCAGGCATTATTACACAACACTATAGATATGTCATGGCAGAGCAATAGCTTGGCACTAACTTAGCAAATGCTACGTTTTGGCCACATCCTGGTCTGGCATTATTCAGTCTTGAAACAAAATAACTTACAAAATCTTAGTTGACTATTCATGTAACTGGAATGAATATTGAAACATACATTTAGTCCAGATTTGATGTAATGCTTCTTAGAAATCACCATCTTTTGAGGAGGTTACCAATGTTTCATCACTGAGCCAAAGTGTTGTTTATTAAGATGGACAAATTGTTCAAGGTTTATTGGTGCATGGTTATTTGGAAAATTAGCTTCATATTAAATTGCACACTGGTTTGCAGGATGCGAATGCTTTAGGATATTGTCCTAAAGATATGTTATGACTTTTACCACATTTTGAAACAACTTGAATATGTTTTTGGTAACATTTCTAAGTATTCCAGAAAAGGAAATAGATATGGTCTCAGATATAATAAAACAAAGATTTCTAGAATCATTGTTTAAGAAGCAATGATGTCTAAATGTAATTTTATTGACACCACCCTTTGAAACTTGGAGATATTCTTTGCACCTTATGTACGTTAGTAATTATCTCTGAAGAAACCTTGTTATTTGGTTTGGTAACTGTGGATCCTCTGTTCAGAGATTATACTGTTTCTGGAAGATGGGTCGGTGTACAGCTGCAGAGTTTATCTTGGATCTTCTTTGTGTTATGGTGGTGTTATAAACCTGAACATTAACACTGGCAGTTCGTGAAGTCCAGTATTGTGGAAGTTTGTAAATTAGAATTCCACAACAAACTACACACAGAAATTAATAAATTGAAGAGGATGATTTAAAGAATATATTTCTATATATTAAGTGTCATTTTAGGATGGTGTAGTAATTTGAAGATGGAAATTTTACTGAGATTTGCTAAGATTAGCTGCTGAATATTTGCTTCTGGGTAGATCTATGTCCCGATACATCTACTAGTATGTAAAATTACATGATGATTTCACATAAATGATTGAACTAAATCTGTACATCGGATTAAAGATCTAACTGAAGGCTCGTCGTGCAGTGTTGACGATCTATTTATAGATATCGAAACGATCTGCAACTTGAACATGTGGCAGAGTTTACGGTTATTATAAAATAACGATGGGAATCCAGAGGAAAAAAAACCTAAACTACATACTTCAGTTTCACTTCCCCGATAGCATAGTAGACAGACGTGAATTGCCAGATAGATTAATCATTTTGAAAGAAAATACGCTTCCTACATGCAGCCAGACGATTTTTCATCGGGCATGTAACTCATTTTCACTCGCTAATTACAGTTTGTCAGCTATGATGTATTAAAAATAAAATATGTGTAACTTTCCGCTTTAAATATCATTCACAAACGACGGATACAAAAGTATCACAAGCAGAAGTCATCAACGCCGTTCTTACGTTTCGACGGCAGTGACGCCATTGCTATTATTCAGAGGTTGTCACCCCCTAACGTCAAGAAACGAAGTGGGCGGGGCTTATCGACCCGGACTGGATCGGTCTATTGTGGTAGCCAGACGACATGTGTATGTATAGTTCATGATCAAACGAAGAGTAACTTCCACAGATCAGCATACCCTTTTATCTAACACTAAACTTGATTGAACGAATGGTTTTAGCGACCAAGTCGTTTTTGTTAAATTTGCTGTTGCACATTTTACTTTTCACAAGGAGAGTTATAAATCCCGTGCTAAATGCATGAAGAACAAGTAGAGACCATTCTTGCCAAAGATGCTGACCATTCTGACTTTGCCTGTTTGTCTAATTCACATGGCAGTGACACTAAATGAATCAACAGGGACCACCAAGCTATGCTTTGTAAAATTTGCTTAACCTAGTTAACCTAAAAGTAAGTAATTCTTTGATAGAGTATTTTAACACCTTACCTAAGATCCCTGTTTGCAATACAGGGCTGGTTACATGTTCACAGGGCCAGCAACATCTTTCAGGAGTTTTCAGGGTATTTTCAGGAGTTTCATACACTGCTTGTCACAAATAAATCTATTCGCAGCGATCCGAATGAATGAATGATTAGTTCAAATGCCTCCCGATGCAGCATCCACTCTGTTGATGAGATAAGGCTCCTGCCATGATGTTGCAGGCTCCTGGTATGTGACATGCTTTTATTTCAAGATTCAGACTGTCGACCATGTCAAAGAGTAGAAACGTCAGGTGTAGTAGAGATGGAGATCTTGTTGACTCTTGTTAGTTTATGTAGAAAGCCACCGTAGAGTTGTGGATCACCAGTAGCTTGTCTCTTCAGTGCTGTCGACCAGTGATGGATGGCATGAATCATCGTTTTCGTCTCCAACTGGTTGATGTGAAGAACTCGATCTTCCTTCTTCCAGATTCCTGCTGCAACCTCGTTGTTTAGATGGGCAACTATCTTTGGAGAGACGTGTCTACATAGAGATGGTTGTTGAATGCCAGCTCTAACATATAAATTCCTGCGCAGACATAGTGGGTATTGTCTCAAGATGTCCAGTGTCGTAAACCGGTCAGGATGTGAAACTGCGACTCAGGAACTGCTGTCATAGACGTAGTTGTAGGTGTCTTCGTCTGCGTCATATCCTGAGGTGACGTGAGCAGATTTTGTCATTGTCGTAGTGATAACAGAGAGAGTAGAATTTGTTCTAACAAACTTGAACTTTGATCCACCGCACCTCTGGGACAGCGATGTATTTCAACGTAGTGATGAATCAAATCCTGAGGAATTTAGATTCACAAGTCATCCAAGCTGAGTTAGTAGCCTGATATTGAAGTCCAACTGTAGACCGAGTTGACTTCTCTCATGATGGGCTTGTATGCCGTGAAGATGCGTCATTCTTCGTCTTCAGATCGTCAACACTGTTCATTATGAGTTGACATTCGAAGGAAGTCTATTTGTAGCTGGCTGCCTGTCCAATCAGAAACTGTCACTCATTGATGCAAGCCTCTGATGGGCAACACTGAATCTGCTGTTAGAAGAATCAAAAGACGCAGTTAACTGCTAATCTAGTATGTAATCAACATCATTCCATTGTTGAAAGTCTGTAATCGAAGTAGACGACTTCCTGACACTGGAACAATAACACCACATTCTGTGCAGGGCGTTCTCTCGGGGACCAATCAGATTGTAGACGTGCCATCACTGGTGTAGCAATCAGCTGATCATCGTGAAATCTTGTTCAGACGGTGATACCTTTGGTAGCATTCAGGCTTGTCCGTATCAATACTGTTTGGCAAGCATGAGTCTAGTTGAGTAAAAAAACTCCCGCCGCTTAAAACTGATGCAGACAGACTGTCCTCCAGGTAGATGTGTCAGAATTTTTCCACCGAAGATAATACTGTAATCTCTTGTGATCGGTGGTGTAATTTGCAGTGGTATCTTGCAGTCGTCTCGAAGAATCTTCGTGACGTAATTGTTGCTGAGAATTCCCAGTACTTCCAGTAGAGTTGAAGACGTCCACCCACTTGAGATGGTTGTATGGGAATGGCTCAGGGTGGAAGACTCAAGTCGTTCCGAACCTGATCTACAATGTTTACCTCCTCTTCCGTCCCTAGACGCTCTGGTATTAAACTTTTCATCTCTCGTTCTCTGGACTCTGGAGAACTTGCACTTGTTAGTGTAGCGCTGACTTGTCTGCTTGGGCACCGCTGTCAAGGTGTCGATGGACTTCTCTGGAGCCTTGGGAGACTGTCCTTGCTACCTCTTCAATTTTCCCTTCAAATATTGTAGGTGTTGACCATGAGGCTTGATATAAGGTCCTTGTAAAGTTATCACTCAATGATGAGGTGGACAAGAGACCTTGTCGATGAAGTAGATTCAGTCCCGCAGTAGTTGAGGCAAAGCGTTCAGACATAAACTGTTGATCCTTCTCCTGAGTGCCGAGTACCGACAGGATCATTGTCTATTCCTTGTTGGCAGGACTGCTGAACTTGAGATGAGAGTCTCGTTGATGGCTCTAAATCGAGCCATTCCGAAGAAGGTGCAACTCGAAGTGGTGTCCAGCTGAGCAAGCCGCTTGTAGGATCTGTTGCGGGCACTGCTGGTGAGCTTGTATGCCTCGTCTACCTCTGGTGCTCTGATTAAAGGCTCCATATGGTGAAGACGGAAGTGATGAGTGTTGTAAGATGGCTTATGTTGTTGTTGAAACTTGGTTGCTGACTTGAATGCCGTAGATAACGTCTCAGGAATCGTAGATATCAGAGATCCACAATGTGAGAGAAGAGGATTTCCTCCGGAGATGACGATCGGTAGTATTTGTTTTCATCCTTCCGTGAGTGCGAATCACTCAATGGATGCGAGCGTCCTCACTCACGTGAGTGGACTCACTCAACATAGGTGGATCTCTCTCCAAACTGCGGCGGGATGACAAGGACGACGGCGATGATCTTCTTGAGTATGTCCGTGCAAGCGCCTCATCTTCATCCTCTGGAGTGCAGATCTAATTGAGTGCTCACATGGAGCAGCAGTTGACGTAGATCTTCAAAACGACACTTTTCATACCTGTCCACTCTCTGGCTCATCATAGATATGTCGTTCCTGTAGAGGGACGATCTTGTTGCTGAACGACTTCTTCGTTGGAGTACGTTGATTCTGCGACGACTTTGCTCCGAGGAAGTTCTCTTCTGTGGTCTAGGGGACGACTCGCTGGACCTAAGGCATAGCCCTGGAGACACACTTGACTGTCACTGGAATTACTTTCAGCAGTAAATGATAAACGGTTACCCGGAGTTAAATCATCCGATTTAGACATCGCTTGTGAAAGCTGACGTTGCCTGTTCCTTGACTAACAGAACAAATTTCGGCAAAATTCACAGTGAATAGTGAAAGAACATATGGGCTTACACGCTGGACAAACTAAGTATGGGTCAAATGAGACTAAGTCTCAGTTGACAAAATACGAGCTATATAAACACACAGTAATCACAAAACTAACAAATTATGATACATATACATAAGCCAAATACCACATATGACATAAATTTAGTTGAAGGACCGAAATAGTTCAAAAACTTATCGCAGTAATCGGGACCCCCAGTGCCTCCAGCTGCCCTCGTTGAGCAATGAGAGAATGAAAAGCATGGTTGGTCAGCTGATCAATTACGCGGGAAAACGGAGGTTACTCGTGGGTGAGTCTATGTTACGTCCCCTTCTTTTAGAAGGGAACTTCAAGGGATTTCAAGTATTCCACTACATTCGCCAGGGAAGATGAGATAAGCAACTAAGCATGAGTCAGGATAAGTAAAAATTTTAAATATAGTTTTGTTGCTTGGTATTCCCTGGTAAACCAACTCATTGCAACAGTAGGAAAATTGTGGAACACCCCCATATTCAGGGTTTCAGATTAGAGTTTGTCAAGTAGGCTGAAACACACACGCAACACACAGTATTTTTGACCCTTTCAGGAAATCAGTAACCTTTGTGATAAGATAAGTGGGGCTAAGGAGGGAAAGAAGGGTGTGTGTGTTACACTATACTGCCAGTATTTTCCTAGAAAACAACCCTCTATTATCTTGAGTAGGGTTTTACATGGCACATTATTTCCATGGTGCAATATCTTTTTCAAATAAGTATCCCTCAAAGCTGGATGTTTTAGTAACAAGTTATATGGTGTTAGATAAAATCACTGGTGTAGTTCTCCATTTCATTATATTCAAGTTATTAATCAGTTATTTTAACAGATTACTTACAACGAAGGACAATATTACAAAATATGGATGCACATACCTTGTTTCATTTAGAATTAATATTGGTATTAATTACTATATTGACAAAATATTTTAAAGACTAACAAAAAAAAGAAAGTGACACTCTTGTCACATGCAACTCAAAAACCAAACATAATCAAAATACAGTTATCACTTATTCATGATATATAAAATGCATTATTGATTAAGAAAAAAACAAATAAACAAAATTTATAAGCATCTAATCGCGAATCAGTTTCACTGGCCACTGGTTCATTTGCGGATACGCTAAGACTGCTCTTTGTTTAGGGCTTTTAAGCCTGACAGGTGTTATTTTCAAACTGCATGTGGTCAATGATTGAAGTCGTACCAAACAAATAAAAAACACTGAAAAATCAAGCCGTGGGAAGAACCCTGGTGGGGGAGTCAACTTTCCTGATGAATTTTCCGAGGAGATTTACACGGATCTCAAATTTACATCTATCTCAGAAATGGTCAAAATGAAACCAAAAACACGGAAACAGGCGCATTCGCAGAAAATTCTCATGTCAATTGTACAATGCATATTGTCATTAGCAGACAGGCAGGCAGACATATAGGTGTCAATAAACCAAACGTTGAGTTTTCTGTGACCGAGTCTGATTATGGTTTTTTCCAATGTAACAAGTAGATAATTTACTTGTTTATGTACACAACCAAGATTACACTACTGCTCACGACCCCATACTCCAAGCAGGCATACTGTTTCAAGCTCTGCAAACCTACTTACTGCGCATGCATCTTGAGTGCAGCGCAGCACAGCACAGCTGGTGAAACCACTTTTTCTCCGAGCGTTGGGGGAAAATTAGTGAATCGTTTGAACTACAATTTTGAGGCCTTTTTTGGTGTTTTTTCAACTTTATAGGTTGAATTGGCATTTTTGATAATTTGTTTTGGTAAGTGCATAATGAAAGGCATCAGAATCTGCAAAATTGTGATTTACGTTGCATGTCAGAGTTCCCGCTATCATTCTAATTTTTTGGTCCCTGGGACCAGAAGCAATGAAATATACCAGTTCCTCCTGAAGTTTTGCCGGTCCTATAACTATCACAAAGAATAGAAAAGTATTCATTTGCATGTACCTGTTTTATTCTTCTGTCATAGTTAGAATAGTCCACATTATTTTCTCACAGGACAGACTACATTCTTTGTTTCTTTCTACTCTGGAACAAGGCTTGTGCCCTGTCCAAAGAGAACAGACAGAGAGTCCTGTGGAAACCGGCGATGGAGAGAAGCCATGAGATCTTCAATGAAACCAGACCTCTTTGCTTTGAATGCTGTAACAAATCAATCATCAGCGTAAGCAAGCTTGATCTCACGAAAGGTTTTGTCAGCAATGTTGTCCATAAAACCTTGTTCAAAGCTGCCTGTCTGTCAACAAGGTCTCGAGGCATGTGATTGTAGAATCAACCATTGGGCAAATCTGAGATAAATTCAAATCGTCTCACTGAAACATTGTGACAAGTTTCTCCATAAATGGCAAAGCATCTGCTAACATGAAAGTAGTAGCCACAAAGCAAAATGTTTTCATTTTTTTAGTCCTAAAGCAACAGGATTTTTTCTTTGATTGGCGTCTTCCTCTAATTCGATCACAATAGCAGCCCAGTTTAATCGAACAGATTGAAGTCAAAGATAACCACCGCACTGTACATGGTTGCTTCAAAGATGCAAATTCCGTGTCATCCAGCACATGAGAAACTTCTCGTAAGTGTTCATATTGAGCAGCAGAGTACTCATACAATTTGTTTAGTTCATTCATCTGAACCGAGGCCTACAATTTTATTCAAACTACTTCCCCATTCAGCAATTATTTCATGTATCTTTTTACTGATGAAGTCGGCAGTTCCTCCGCTGACAATAAAATTTCCTAGAAAAACAGTTTTTGCTTTTCCATCAATCACAGCCCGAACAAACATTATCAATATATTTTTTTTATCATAATATTAACAGTTTCTGCAAGAGCAGTCTCCATTTCATCGACTGATTCACGAGAGTGAACTGCACTGCTGAGTGACTGACACCCATTTTGTGTATCCAATTCCAAAATACATGAAAATTTACTTTCAGGAATATTTTCCTTTTGTCTTTTCTTTAGCCACTGTCATGTGCGCATTCCTAGTTTTTCTGTTTGATAAAACAAACACTGCATCTCTGTGACTCACACTGTTTCCATGTTCTTTCATTGCAGACTTCCGCATATTAATACAGCCTTTTGTAAAGCCATTTGTTTTTGACGCTGCCTCACATATTCTGCAGTACATTTTTTCATCATCCCAATAACACAACCACTGAAACTCATTCAGGCAGTTCTCCTTGAATGTTCTTGTTTTTTATGTGTTTTTTATTTTTTTATCAGACTCCTGTTCAGATTGTTCATTGGTACATTTTTCTGCGCCACTCTTGTCACGACTAGTTTTCCTTCTATCTGAATCAGTCCCTGCTTTGCTCCCAAAGAAAAAGTTCAAATTCGTCTGCTTGGCTGACATGCTTGTGTAAATAACCTCGAAGCAAAGTTGAATGTATAAAGAAACGTTTTGGTTTGAGATTACACAGGCTACTATGATCTAAAAATAGTACTGTGGGATACCCAGTTTCATTTTTACAACAAACAACGTCAGTTGAGTAATAATTTATTTTAAAAATCCGATGCCTTTTATTCAAAGATTTGGGATGGATTTCTAATGTGAGCTCTCAAATTAAAACTGCCCATCCTTGGGACTGGCAGACATTATATTTACCGGTCCTTGTCAAATTTTACCGGTCATATACCGGAATTTACCGATTAACGGGAACACTGCATGTGACCTTTAATGTTATGATGTCATTATATTTTTATGCAATATGTGTCAATAAGCAATGTAAAAGCTTTCTAATCTTTTTTTCTTTTGGCCCATATGACTACGAATAAGGCCCTTTTGACATTTTGTCCTGGCCCATTCGACTTTCATCTTGACCCTTTTGACTTTTTTCATCAGCGCTTTTGACTTGGCACTCCTCGGCCCTTTTGTCCTTACGCCCATTTGACTTCATATGTCTATTCTGCCTTGTCCTCGGTATTGTTTGTACATCACATGCTTGCTTAAGTGTAAGTGACTACACCAAAATGATGGTCACAATATATCAAAGAAGTTTTATATCCTTAGAACTCTCCTCATTCATCACCAACAACCAAATGCCCCTCAAAGAAGTTTGATAAAGAAGCTAGATAAAGAAGTAAGGTCAATGCTCCTGATCCGCAACCCCGCTTTTAACATGTTCCAGGGAATCCTTCCCAGGTGTAATATTCCAATACTGAAATAAGTTCATTGATTGTTTTTTTTATACTTGTTCTAGTTGATTGAATGTATCCAAAAGCGAGCTGAATTTCACGTTCTGGTGATTTCGACGATTGCGATCAAGGAAGTGTGCGCGCGATTGGAGTGCACAACCAGTTTCATCGGTAAGGTGGATGCCTAGTTCCTGTCATGAGATGCTTTACTGACAACATTGAAATCAGGAAGTTAAGTTATGCAAAGTGCAAATAAACATCAATATTATTTACCCGAGATTGTTAATACCACCTCAGATGAAAAATCAGTTGCCTGTATAACAAAAAATAGCGAGAGAAATTCAGCAGGATCAGTCATCTCCTAGTGACAGGTTATGTATGAAACAGGAAGCCATGTGATCAAAACACTCTCGCAGTGCAGAGGGAAAAGTATGGCTCACTGTCGAAAACACATACAAAATACCCGGATCTGGCAAGCGGCTACAGTTTCGCCGATATCATGTCATCAACGCTATTTTTGTTGGAGAGACATGATACTTTTGTGTGATCTTAAAGATACCTTGCTGTACCATGTAATTTCTGTCAAAGTAATAAATTCTACCCTAGAACGTAATGCACTTTGAGAACCTTAAAAAATGTGATCATTACTTTTGAAATAACACTCGCAACTTGTCAAGTGGACCATCGTCTGCTCGAGTGAAAAGCCAAACATAAATATCATGTGACTCGAATGGAATGTTGCCGATGTAATAGAAAAAAATTGAATGCCGAATCGCTCATCTCTTAAATATGTTTCTTTTCCTGATGCAGAATTAGTACCATGACCTCTGGGTTCATTTAAAATACTACTGTGATGATACTATACTGCGCAGACATGACACGTTTTATTGTCCCTGCCATGGCGGGCCATGCCGACAAGAAGAATGAATGTGCAAATGATTGAATAACCTACCTGTAAATATGTTTATTTTTAACAAATTTCACCAAAAAAAACCCATTAAAATAATCAAGAAAAAAATTACCAGTTTGCTTGGCTTTTAATTAAAATGATACATTGTATTTGTTGATTTCTGTGGAGAAGAATGCATCACATGCACTTACATACAAGGGTGTTACCCCGCGCAATCACGAATAACCTGAAAGCATGGTACTTAACTTCTAGCACTCGTGCTAACAGGTCAAGGCACGCAATGTACGCTGCACTGGAAACCAACGGACAACAGAACATTCTAACAATAAATTTATGTAAGGTGAGGTGATATTTATTTACGGAATTACAGTTTGGGTAAACTGCACTTTATGGGTCCGCGGAAGTGTACATGACAGGCATGTGCAGAGGCCATATTTACATTGAAGCGAGAACTAACGCTGATGCCATTTTTCGCTTACCGCTGTTATATGACCTTGCAGAATTTATTAATTTTTTAACATCACGATATACAATTTCCCAGTGCTAACTGAAAGTATTTTTTTTTTTCAAATCTCATAATTCAACTGAATGGGGGGGTGGGGGGGTGGGGGCTGTTACGGGGCGTTCAGACGAAGTTTTAAATTACACTTTTGCCAGTAAACACGAAAATGACCTCTAAATTCGTCTAAAATGTCTCCTAACAGAGATCAGCCCGCTCTTGCATGCCTTTCTTTTATATAAAAGGCAGGAAGCTTTTCTACTTCCTAACGAGCCCTTGCAGTTTTGATCATCTACTAATATGCAATAATCTTAATGATAATCTTTTGCATTATTACCCCGAAAACACATTACACCGTGGTGTTTTTATCTTATGGCGTCAAAAAACCTTAACACTGGGATATATTTTGAGTGAGGTATGCATGTCAGATTGTAATTTGGTTTTTAATGTGGGTGGGGGTTACGGGCAGAACTCTTACCCAAGGTTTAGATCATGGGTACTGTTGTGTTCTGATCTTTGCAAGTTCATTGCTGTGTACAGACACGTAACTAGGGTACGTATGTACAGAAAACCTACCCACAAAGACCCATTCTGCATTATCAGCGATACTTTACAGTTGTTAAAAACCAAAATATTTTATTCTGAGAGCTCTATGAATTTCCAAACAATATTTATGGTGAAAGAATATGATCCGATTAAAGGTAATACAAAACTGACAACGCCAAATGGTGACAACATTGTCAAACATGAACGCTGCTGACATTTCGAAAGTTGATTTGAAAACTTACCTACCATAATATTACCCTAATTTTAAGCAATATGTTTGATACACGACACGGCCCGCATCACTGACACTTACACATCAGCTGTCAGATGAAATTCATATCGCAGCATCCACCAATCGTCATCATGTTACACATGTCAACTTGAAATTCCTTCTACTTACTTCTCTTTGCGTTACCCCGTTTCCGTGTCCCGTGGCGGGGAAAATTGTAGGTGGCGCCTAACGGGACTTCCGGTCATGCGCATTAGAAGCATCTCCATAGCAATTCTGGCAACAATCTCATTCTCCACAACATGGATTGTGGTGTTCTTTCGCTTGTTTTCTCGCACCTGTCATAATATTGTTGACATATTTTAGGACACAGGAATTTTTACTTTTTAGTTTGACATAACTTTTACATTTCTAATAAGTTCTTTACTTTGCGTTTGCCTCACGTTATGAAATGCTGAAGTTGTGACAACTGGAGTGAAGAGACACCAATTTGCATTAGAAAACGTTTAGTTTTTGTGGGAACTTAGATACTCCAAGATGGGTGACAAGAAAAACGATATGGACAGGGTCGGCCTGTTCCAGGAAATGGGCTATATATCAATTGGAGATAAATACAAGACACCCGGTGGTAAGTTGCTAAGTCTGATTATCTAAAAAGTCCTAAATTACAGTCATAGCACGTTGTTATAGTTTTTGTAAACTTATCGTTACTCCATTCAGGTATAGGTGACCGATTTTCTTGTTAATAATTTATGTGTTATTTCTTTAGAAGTACATCGGGTGAGTGTTGTGTTAAAGGGTATTACATTTAAGACTATTATGACTATTTAAAAGTTAACATTATACGTGATATACTGGATCAAAAGTTTTCCAGTGTGATATGTTTTGACAGCAGTACTCATTCAACAATGGTTTTGTCTCTCTTAAATTTGTGACGTTTATGTTTTAAAATGTGTCAGATGTGACAGATGTTCTTGAGTATCTTATAACATGAGGGTATAAAAGTAGTAAGAGACATGCATATATTCATCTAAAGTAGGGACAATATAATTATGGGGCAATGGGTAACCTACTGGTTAAAGTGTTTGCTCACCACTTTGAAGACCTGGCCTCAGTTTCACATGTGGATACAATGTGCAAAGCTACAAATTTCCATTCAGTAGAAATGATATTCAGTACAATGCACATGGGATCATGAATTGACATACGTGTGAGACATCCTGCTTTTCAAGGTAACACTGTTGATAACAGTGGCTCAACATGAACTATTATCAACCATTGTTAAGTCTTTATTTTAAGTGTATATAAATATCTCTGAGGCATGGTTTAAATGTTTCACTATCCACCTGAAAATGTGTGTGTGTATTTCTCATTAATTTCTCATTTATATAGCAGGTGTCACATATTATGTACTATTTGAATTTCTTTGAACCAAAATTGTATTCATGGTTTCATTATCTTTTTCAGTTCAGTTTAACGTATCAGCGAGTAAAGGCAAACAGATTTTACCTGGTGGCAGTAAGGAGAAATCTGCCCTTCAACATGGCTACTTTGCAGAAAAATTCAACCGAGTTATGGAAGGAGAAGCATACAGTGACCCCATCAAAATGAGACGGCAGAGGCGACAAGAAGAGGCTAAGAAAAATTTATCAAAGGCATTTTTACCAAGCAGTGGAGAAAAGAAAATGTAATTTTCAATTATGACTTTCATCAAATGACTTCAACATGATGAAAATGTTAAAAATATGTTTGTCATTATTATGCCTGGAAATAATTCCACACACCTTCGTGTGGTGTTTACATAGCAAAGTAGATGAGGATCTATTCGGAATCTTTTGTTTGCAAGACTAATCAAGGTCTGAAAAATGGAAATGATAGCTTATATATTAAAGGTAGAGTGTGGTGGTCAAGTATTTGTTTGCCTGTTGTGTAGGTCTGGTTTAGGGAGCCACTATGGTACCCTGGGTGGTCCAATCGCTGCCCTCAGTCCAGGAGAGAAGCCAGGTAAACCATATAAGTCCCCTGGCAAAAATGTCATGACGAACCCAGGCAAAGAAGGCACAGGCTTTGGGTGAGTTAACTTAGGTCATTTGTGGTTTAAACAAATCAAGGTTTGTCGTATGTCTCTAAATATGAATGTCTTCAACTTGAAAACAATACATTGCATCTATGTATTCATGATAGTCAGCTTTTGGCTTGTCTAAGTCTTTATGTTTATGCCTGAAAGTGGTGTGATATAGTAATCAACAAGTCTCTTAGTCCATTTACCATTTACAGAGCAAAACTTATCATACAGATCAGTCTGGTTGTGAACTAGTGCCCTTTTGATGATTTGTGATTCTTCTCTTTTCATATTTGTTTTCATTACATAAAGCACAGGCAAACTGTAGTGCAAATGCGTTGCGCAGCATAAGGAAAATGTCCAGTCTTCTTACATGCGAGCAAAGCGAGCAAAGGTTGGCAACGTACTTCCCTTGCTTCGAGTTGAAAAATATTTTTCATGTCATAATAAAGCATCGCCACCATCAAAAGGTAACACCCATTTCTTCACTGGGTTGTGCTTTTACATTTCCAGCCCCATGTTGAACAATTTCTCACGTTAAATATTTTTTATTCAACATTTTAAGGGCAACTGATCAGACCGTTCTTCGCCTCCATTACCCCTTCCAGCTTATGGGTCAATGGAGTGAAGGAACAGGAGGGTATTATCCCAAATGGAATACCTACAGTTACCTCCCCTGCATCATTCACACATTACGCCAGAAGTGTTTTTATGTAGAATAAATGTTACGAAAATTTTAACAATAGTGAAGACAGACAAGATAAATAAACTCCAACAGGTTCACGATAAAATTAGGCAGTTGGTATTTCCTTTTAATTTCTGCCAAGGAAATGGGAGTGTACCTTTGATGGTGGCAATATTTTATTTTGACATGAAAAATAATGTTTTCAATCCGAAGCGAGGGGCGTACGTTACCAACCTTTGCTCGCATATTAGAAGACTTGTCATATTCTCTATGCTGCGCAACCCCATTTGCGCTACAGTTTGCCTGTGCATCAAGTTAATACCAAAAATTAGTATCTCAAATCTTCTAAAGGCAGCTATACAGTTTTAGATTGTTCTGGACAGTTGAGCTCCAGAAACGAGAATCTTGCCAAATTTGCAATTACAGTGGTCAAGGAAATAATTAAAATTTTTCTCATACATATTTTTGGGTTCATTACAAAAAATAACATTTTGTGCACATTTCTAATATTGTCATTGTCAACACTTTATTGTGAAAATGAAGCAGAATATGCATGCCTATTAATGAGACAAATGCAAGTAGTTGTAGAGTAAACACATCAGATACTGAACAATGTTTTGTTTTTTTCTATTTGTAGCCCCATTTTCTATTAATGGCATTGAAGAGCATATGTTATTATTGACAGTAATATATTGTTGCCTTTATAACATTTTGTACTTTAAGAGATTTTGCTTAAAGCGATGTCGATTTATGTGCATTCTGGTTTTTAAATTTATGTTTCAATAAATGCAATATTTGTGTTAGTTCTTACATATTTGAATACCAAAATGACATGTTGCAGATACGTACATGTGACTTTGGGCAAATACCCAGCACACATGGTAGAACCCTATGACAGTGTCAAGGAGAAGGCCAAGGTCGGTTGTATGACCAGTACTGCGTGATGACAGATGTCACTGTTAATATCACTGTGTTGTATGACAGTTTATTTCTGCATGATAACATGTCAGTTTATATCACTGTGCTCACAGTGTGACAGTTTTAACCTGTGTGAATACACCAAACCAAAATGTGCTTGACTTGTGCCTGTCCGTTTTGTTAATGCACTTGTGCTTGACTGAAGAATGAAGTGCTCATCAACATTCATTTTTTGCAGTGATCATCAGTGCTGAATGTTACTTTTCAGAAAAGAAGGCGGTTTTTATTGCATGAATTGTGCTTGTCATGTTGCCTGTAGGTCTTCTTCTAAATTACAGAGACATGACATTCAATAATTTTGTCTGTCTTATAATAATCATGTCCTTGTAATTAGACTCATCTATCAACCAAACAGTCTCAAGTCAAAATTGTGAAAAGATTCTGTAGGATTCTATGTTTAAAGGCAAATTAAGTAAACAATATCAAAACAATTCCTTGTATTAAAAATACAAACAATTCCTTGTATAAATCATTTTTCAATTTTGTAAAGTTGTGAGGAGAAATCCTCCTGCAGAACAAGATGACAAGCACCATGTTGCATGTCTTCATTAACACAAGATGGCATTCTGCAGTTGTGCACAGAACTAACCCTCCATCCATTATGCTTTCTAGCTTTGTTGGAGTGACAATTGGTGGCTACCCCAAGTATCAACATGATGCATATGATCGATCAAGGGAACTTGCAAAGGTCTGAACTGTGTAAAAGTAGAATATGATGTTGGTAGATTGTTGTTGTTGTTGCACTTTTTGGTCAGTACCTAGTAGTCTGTACCTGCAATACACAGACAGTGTAGGTCATGGTCACTGGTCATTGGCAATCCCAGGTGTCCACACAGGAATATTATAGGTCATGGTCACTGGTCATTGGCAATCCCAGGTGTCCACACAGGGAAAGTGTAATCTGTAGTCGCAACACGCAGACAGTGTATGTCATGGTCACTGGTCATTGGCAATCCTAGGTGTCCACACAGGGATAGTGTAATCTGTAGAAGCAACACACAGATAGTGTAGGTCATGGTCACTGGTCACTGGCAGTCCTAGTTGTCCACACAGGGATAATGTAATTCAAGGGAAATCACAGGTGTCAACACATGAATAGTGTAGGTTATAGGAAATCGTAGGTGTCAACACAGGGATAGTGTAGGTCATGTGAAATCCCAAGTGTCCACACAGGGATAGTGTAGTTCATGGGAAATGCCAGAATAGGGATAGTGTCAACACATGTATAGTGTAGGTTACAGGAAATCGTAGGTGTCAACACAGGGATAGTGTAGGTCATGGGAAATCCCAGTGTCAACACAGGGATAGTGTAGGCTATAGGAAATCCCAGGTGTCAACACAGGGATAGTGTAGGCTATAGGAAATCCCAGGTGTCAACACAGGGATAGTGTAGGTCATGGGAAATCCCAGGGGTCCACACAGGATTAGTGTTAGTCATGGAAAATATCAGGTGTCAACATAGGGATAGTGTAGGTGATGGGAAATCCCAGGTGTCAACACAGGGATAGTGTAATCAGTAGTAGCTACATGCAGATAGTGTAGGTCATGGTCACTGGTCATGGAAAATCCCAGGGGTCCACATTGGGATAGTGTAGTTCATGGGAAATCCCAGGTGTCCACACAAGGATAGTGTAGGTCATGGGAAATCCTGGGTGTCCACACAGGGATAGTGTAGTGCATGGGAAACCCATGGTGTCCACACAGGGATAGTGTATGCCATTTCAAGTTCAAGGTGTTAGCATAGAAATGGGGCCACAGGATCTACCAGGTGTCAACTAGTGGATAATGTAGTCCCAGGTTTCTACATACCATATTAGTCAATATGTTATTATATGTCTCACAAAGTGACACAGTTGTAGTAGTTACCTGTGACCAGAACTAGATCAGGGGACTGTTTCCTTAATATCACACTGTTTGCATGCCTACATTGGAAGTAATCAGTTTATGGACAAATAGAGAAAGCCTATGATTGTAGATAAATGATACTTTAACAGTTTGATTGTAATTGCTGCAATGACGGATCGGTTGTATTTGTCAGTTTCCCAACAAACAGTATTTACAATTGTTTTCCTACCCTAGTGCAGACCAAATACAAATGCAAGATATATGTTGCGTCACACAGCCTTAACACATTGACTGCCACCACGAGTATACTTGTAATATCAATGTCTGCTGAAATTTACCACTATGAGTTATCTCATAGCTCCATCAGTGGATATTTTAGAACAAGTTTCACATGCTGGCAAAACAGGATGAAGAAGCAATTGTCTCCTGATGGCAACAATGAATGCCGTTTGTTTCTTGTGCCTATTTTACCAACATGTGAAACTTGTCATAAAATACCACTGTTGCCACTATGAATGGCAAATTTTACCAGAACTGATACTACGGGTATACTCATGGTGGCAGTTAACAAGCTAACACACAAGTGTGAACTGTTCACAACCTCAGTGTTAACACAACCTGGATTCTGTGGTCAGTGAGATGTGATCAAGTAGAAACAACTTATAGCTGAAGGTCGATAGATTTTATCGCCTTGATGCACAAATATTTGTCTAAATCCTTCTACACTGCTGATGACAGCACAGGTACATGTTTAATGCTGTGATGTGGTTGTATCATTGTCTTGCATTTAACATCAAGATTCTTTTACCTTATATTTGACAATATGATTATTCTTTTCAATTAAGAGCATCCTTAATAGAATGTTTCAAATTCTTGGAGTAAATTTGATTAAAATCAACATTTTTATTTTTGAACAAATGCAGTTTTATTCTTAAACCAACAGCAGAAAAAAATGATGGATGTGCATTTGACGAAGAAATTTGTTCATATCATACAACAGAAAGCCTATAATTTTGACAAGAAGTTATATACTTGAAACCAAACATTTTTAATATATTGACAGAAAGTGGTTGTACATGACACCAGAGAGTTATTATGATTGACAGAAAGAGAATGAGGGTCACCGGAAGCTGGTGAAGGGAGGAGCTTTCAAGCTGAACATGCACCCCCAGGCTCTATTTGACTCCAACCCTTACCGATCAGAGAAGGCATTGCCCCCAGTGAGGAAGTCAAGTTCTGCCACTCTCAAGAGGAATGACTTGAAGCCATTTAAACCCAGTTCCCCAGGAAAACATGTAGGTCTTGTGGAATGATATTAAATTAGTAATGAATAGAGTTATCCTTCTTGTGGATAGTTAGTAGTCAAGGGTAATGTTGTTATCCTTCTTGTGGACAGTTATTAGTGAAGTGTTATTTTGTTTTCCTACATCTGGATAGTTGTTAGTGGAAGGTTATTTTGTTACCTTAATCCTGGAAAATTCTTAGTGAAGTTGTGTGTTAGATAAGGAACTGAACACATGCAATACCTTTATTCATGACAATATCTTAGGCATGCCATTTGTAATACAAATATATTTCTGTTCTAGCCCGGTGGCTCCAAAATTGGTACATTTGATCCTTATCCGTCACACTCTCAAGACCCATACAATGTCCGGGTCAAGCGGCAAATCAATGTGGTGAACAAAAGTGGAAAGATCTTCGTGCCGTCACAAGGCCCCAAGACGACACCCTGCATATCAATTGTGGACCAGCATGTCAAAAGGTCAGTACTCAACACGAATGTTTATACAACCAGTGGTGTAATGCTAAAAAGTGTATTGTCATGTCTCAAGTGTATATTCTTAATGAGTGAGTGAGTTTAGTTTTACGCCGCACTCAGCAATGTTCCAGCTATATGGTGGCAGTCTGTAAATAATTCAGTCTGGACCCGATAATCCAGTGATCAACAACATGAGCATCTATCTGTGCAATTGGGAACCGATGACATGAGTCAACCAAGTCAGCGAGCCTGACCACCCGATCTTGTTAGTCACCTTTTATGGCACGCATGGGTTGCTGAAGGCCTATTCTACCCGGGGACCTTCATGGGTCATATTCTTAATGAGACTTGTTGAAAGTTGTTCTCATTCCCTTTCATGTGTATTTTCAGATCCATCAACATCCAGAACTACAGATCTGCAACACTGGCTTAGCCAGGAAATGTGTCACTGAAGCGGAAATATTTTCAAATATGCAAAGAAATTGTTTTTATGACCATTTAGATATTCACATCAAGCAGAATGATTTTGATCAAATATTTTGAAATTTGAAATGGGAATTCATGGTACAATCATGTTATAACAGCTTAATTATTAACTGGCGCATTTCAAATTTAAGTATACAATATATTTTGTTTGCACCTTGTCTCCCAATGGAGACACAATATTAATGAGCAATATGAACTGTGATATTTATATAGAAATCTCTTCTGTATATTGCTGGCATGTGTACCCTTCAGCTCTGACCAGCTCTTGTGGAATTATGTGCACAATAATATGTGTGATGTGTCTTAAACCAGGCTGTAAACCTCTGAAGCTCAAAATACATCTTTCTAAACTTTACATTGCCAAGATATACCTTTAGATCCAAAATGTGAATAATTTCTGTATCGGTATGAAGACATTTACTTAAATTTGTAACATACCCTTTTGAGAAATCAGAATTTTTGTTAACTAGAATAACTGTCAGTAAGAGATGTGTATCAGCATACAATAGTTGTCTTACTGTAGATGAATGAACTATCCTCTTACAACTGTTTACAGTGGGTGAAACATTACAAGTACTTAGTAAAGACTTTGTGGATCAATTAAAAGTTTGGGATTCTAGGTTTTATGAGATGCTGTAGTTGACTGTCAGGTGTTGTACCAGATGGCCACTGTGCAGTGTTTGAGGATCATGAACATACCAGTATTATCACTAAATAGTTGTCCTCATGTAAGTGTCTAAACATTTGTTTTATTGCAGTTCTATTTATATATAAAATCTACACTTTTGAATCTGAATTTATTCAGTGTTTTCGACAGGATATATGTCTACATGTAGATTTTGTTGACTATGATAATATATTCATTTATTTTGTAACATCAGCCTCATTTTCAACATGCAACAAATTAAAATTGTTTGTAGAAGCTGTAACGAAAAGATCTTTTCTTTGCTGGTTACAAGACTAGGATATGGGATTGTAAGGAATAGTGGCTGGCATTGTCTATTACAGTTTGTGAGTGTTAAGTTTTTCAAGTCATGAAGGTTGTTTTTCTATTCATCAGTATGGCTGTGTTTGACACTATGAAATAAAACATGTAAATAGTTGTACATCACATGGTATTTTGTCATGCTTTGTTACCTTTAAAAGTACCAAGACTGACACTATAAAGAAATGAAAGAAATCTTGGCTTTGGAAAAATTCCATCCATCTTATTTATTTTTCTGAAACGAGTTTGTTTTTATGCCGCATTCATGCAATATGACGGCGGTGGACTCCAGAAAAGGGCTTCACTCATATTACCCATGTTGGGAATCGAACCTCTTTTTTCAACGTGATAAGCGAACGATTTAACCACTAGGCTACCCAAAAGCCCCTTTTTTCTGACACAGAAATAACAAAAGACAGAACAACAAAAGAGGTGTCACTTCTCAACAGCCATTTATTCCCATGATGAGTGAGCGAGCAAGCGGACTCCTCCACATTCAAAACTTGTATGTACACAGACTCCTCATACACAGATACACTCACAACTGTACACAGACTAACTTGGTCCTCACATCTGCTACAAGGTGATGACCAGCAGGGTGATTAGGTGACACCATGGCCGTGAAGAAAACGCTATATATTGGCAGAAAAATATGAAAAATCATTTACAGTTCACAACAATAGTTCTATTTCTGACTGATGTACACATTATTCTCAAATGTAAGTCAACACAAGAATAAACATGAGATTAATTAGATATTGCATAGCATGTAAGATTGCAGCCAAGGACAAGGAAGAGGTCTACTTGTGCAAACAGCATCATGTTAGAATTTTCATGATCCCCGAACCGAACCTCTAATAGTGCTAACTGCCATCCCAGGCAGGCATGTTGCTAAGCTGTGCATGCATTTTAGGTTTTACAAAGGTATGTCATTCTGTGAAAGAAGAATATGAGGGGATGGGTAAGTTTAGTTTTAAGCCGCACTCAGCAATATTCCAGCTATATGGCTGTAAAAATTATGAGAGAGAAATACAAATATAAAAAGATGTATTTGAGATGTTCAATGCTTTGAGCACCAATAATTAATTAATTGGTTTTCTGGAAAACATAAAATAAGTCCTCTGTTTACCCTGCCTGTCTCAGCACCAGAGTGTTTAATGTTTCAGTTATCAACATTATCTGATTTAAGATCACAGCTGATCTGAAGGAGGGCTTCATGACAAAAAATCTTGGTGTGAGAAAAGTACGATAGAATTACGTAACATGTCAATATAGAATAGTACTTCCCTACGCTTGCTAACAATTGTGCATATGGTAATTCACCCCTAAATTGGTCACAGATTATGTTGGTCTGTGATTTTCTCATCAGCTACAATGCATATCCTACTCAACATTTGCAAGGGACCAAAGTAGTCATGTCTTTATACAAGGGTGTATTCCTTAGCAAATATCAAGAAGCATAAATAATATACATGTATGTTAGTGAATTTGGGTACATAAAATAATGAGATAAGATTGACATCTCACATTTGTATGAATATTTTGGACACAACAGATGATCAAGCACAGGAAGTAGTACACTGTATATACAGTGACATCATCATCATCATCATCATCATCATCATCATCATCATCATCATCATCATCGTCATCATCCTGTCACACATGGCCGCCAACACATTTATAACATAAATTAAATAACAGTATCACTATATGATTACATCAGCTATTTACAAATATACAGAACTTACAGGTAGAACCTAAATTCCAGTCAAATTTGGTTAGAATCAAAATAGATTATATCAACAAAGAAATGACTTAATGAGAAACTAGCTATATCTTACTTGACTGAAACACTACTAGAAAGAAGCGAAAAAAACCACCCAATGTTTTCATATGACTACAGTATAAATATGGCCATGACATCAACTGCAGATATGAAAAATAACCAGATGTTCTTCAACTTCCTTCAGTAGTATACATAAAGCTTCAGTATATTGGCAAAGAAATGACACTGAATTTGTCCTTTTGGCAATGTGCTTCAACTGCTAATGGTGGAAAGGTATATACAATTACAAAGCACAAAACCTAATACACCATCACACCCATGACATATACACTCCCCGGACTTCAAGAACTTCCCATAAAAAAATAAATTCAGGTTACATTTTGTAGATAGAAACTATACATGGACAGAATTAATTCATGATTCTGAATACATGACCTGTCTTAAAGATAAACTGTAACAAAGCCTACTGAGCTATGGGTGATTCTTATCTAAACTGCATTAACACGCAATGAGAAACAACATTCAAAACAAGAAACCTAAAACCTGTCTGATGCATCACCATCAGTTGGGGTCTGTAATGAAAGATGGTGAGCTGTATTGTTCTGGTAACATGCCATTAGGGACATATATAAAATTCCAAACTAAGAGCTTTAACAAGCAAATTCTGAGAGTTTAACAATATACATTATCTTTACATTCAATAATGTAAAACTGACAAAATGCCTCTTCCGTTCAATTAGTATTATTAATGTCACTAAAAAGTCAACTTGAAGCAGCCATCACATTAGATGTAACTATAGCAACATGAACTTTAGGTGTTTTTAACTAACATTTGCTGCTGAATTATAGCTTCGTTAAGAGTCCAGATAGCTGCCAGGTCACATGATCCAAAAGTAACCTCAGGATATCTTATATCTGGATTTTGTCTATCACATCAGTACTCCAAATCCAGTTTTTGATGCCTCTTCTATTAATCTGGAAACATGAATGCCTCTGAAAGTTGGGATCATCACTATAGTTTAAAATCATGTAACTGATGTAACTGAACACCAGATAAAGATATACTATATGATACTGCAAATATTATAAGTTGTTCACTGTCACGAGGGGGGCATAGGTTGACATACCTTCGATGTTTCTTTTTGTTCCCTCAGCCCGATGGACGAGGGGCAACATAAACAAACATTGAGTGTACCTCAACCCATGGTCCCCAAGGGACCAGTGAACAACGTATTTATCTTACCAAACACCTCAATGTTAAATCTGAACTGTTTGAAGCATGGGTATCGGATCATACATTTCAGCCAACCTGTGTGAATCAAATGATTTGAATCTTGCATCTTGCTGTTTTTCCCCTCTTAGTTATTGCCATAGTAAAGTTGCCGCAGTGTAATTCCCTTTCTTAATATTCACAGGGACTACATTTGAATGTTTTGTCTAAATTTATTTATTGGAAAGAGAGTCAAATGTTTTTGAAGGCATCGCCAGATTTTGCGGACAACACAAGAAAAACAGATTTAGAGCTATCTCCCTTCCATTTGCAAAACACTGGTAATTTCTGTGCACCATGTGTCATTAATGTTATTCGAGATAGAAAAGTAACTACCACAAAGTACCAATTGCATTGCAATGCACCTCGCTTGTAAGCAGGGTACATTGAAAATAATTGAAGAGCGTTCAGCCAATCAGAAAGTGACATTTATGTGTGAGGTAAGATAATGACAATTCACTAATCAGTGAACTTGGGTGCTCAACTTATCAAATGATAACCTGAAAGGGTCAACCAGTCAGTAGTGATGTCATACCAATCAAGTAAAGTCATTATCAAAGCTGTTGCCATACCATTCAGAAGTTTTGACAAAAGTATCTGAACAGTATATAAGCGACTGACCAATAAGATTGTACTTTCTGCAGTCATGTGACAGAATTCCCTGACTTATAAAGTCTATGCATCACTTGTTCTATGGGGATTCAGCACATCTCTCTGTATGGTCTGAGGCAACCAATCACATGAAGCACCACTGGCATGCTGACACTAGGAATGCGCCGGTGAATCATCTCCTCCATCATAATCATCATCGTCTACAAGGTCGTCCAAGTCCTCGTCATCCTCATCTTCATCAACCTATAACAACACAAAGTTGGTCAGTGAATGAGTTTGAAATTGCTTAAGCACTATTCCAACAATATCATGGTGGGCAACACCAGAAAATGGTTCCACACATTGTATCCATGTGGGGAATTGAACCTGGGTCTTTGGAGTGACAAGCAAATGCTTTATCCACTTGGTTGCACCAGAAATGGGCTTCACACCTTGTACCCACCAACCATAACCTTACATGATTTAAAATTTTATTATATATTAACAAGCTGGAGGGAGTGATATACTTACAAAATGACCCCATGAAAACTCACTAGCCGGTCAGGCTGGTGACTCTGGACGAACACTGGCCTGACTGGAATTTTACTAACCAGACTAGCAGGCCACTGGCTACTTGGAACGCTGTTCCCTTGGTGATCACCCCCAAAGCAGGAGAAGACTTGCAGTTGTACAACCATCACACCCACAAAATATCTCAGATCGATTCAGTAGGTACAGACATAACATTCCTTTTGGCTTATTCAGAACGTTGACATAATTATTCGAAGACCAAACGGTTGCAAGCAGCATTTTGGGTAAGTGAGTTAGTGGTCTTTTGGTTTCAATATGATACTGTAACCTGAACATCAACTGGATGGGAGTGGATGGTTTCAGGTATCATGGCACAATATTGAAATATCTTCCCAGGTCCATATTTGGTGGTCATGAGGCAAGGCTTATAGTTAAGCAGCTATGATAATACACAATGATGGGAGACTTACAGGATGCCCAAGTTCCTTGAGTTTGGCCTTGTAAGTAGCTATCTGAGTATCATTATCAGCCAGGAGCACAAGGAGGTCCTCCTGCTCCTTCTTGATGGTCTCCAGCTCTTCCTGGGCCTCCGCCTTGTCAATCTGGTACTTCTCCTTCTCCTCTTCCAGCACCTGACAAGGAATAGATATCACTTATTTTCCTGTAAATACTGTTGTCACACACTTCTTTAAAAGCAATATCAGGTACCTCCCTATAATTACTGTTGAAATACCTTGTACACAAATGACATTGGTTATCTCCCCTCACTACTTTTTGTCATAGTTTGACAAGGACTGGATATCAGTTACCTCCCCTTGAGCACTGTTGCTACTGCTTGTCAAGGAACAGATATCACCTCACCCAACACAGTTGTCACACTTTTTATCAGTAATAATGTTAGTTAACTATACTTGAATGAACACTAATAAAGAGTTCAAACTTCTTCCTGAGTAATAGTACTACAGCAAGTACTAATGGACTGCAGCATCATCCATCCAATACTTACTCTGACTTTTTCTATGTTGTTTAAACTTTCTTCATTTGATTTTTTCACTCTTTCTTGTAACTTTTTATTTTCATCTAAAAGAGAATCTATTTTGGATTGCATCTCTGAGTTGTCTCCCCCTGCGGATGTGTTTGATACATCTGTAACTTGTCGTTTCTGTAAGGAAAGCATATGATTCATACTTTACAAAGGCACATTCATCCTGAAAACTTAAGAAATCAGTTAAAAATTTGCTTAAAATGTTGAAATGGAACTACAACATGTTAAAACATAACTACAAAATTAACACTGTTAAAAGTATTAAGTTTTTCTAGGAAAAAAACTTGTTCAGTGAATGCTACAAGTTACAACACAAACACTTACTAATTCTTCTACTTCTTTATTGACTGCTTCTAGTTGAGATTTAAGTGTTGACAGTTCTTTGTCTCGGTCTGCTACTGTGCGTTTCACTTCCTCATGGTCAATGTTCAGTCTGTTAAGTGTGGCTTGTAGTACGGCCGCTTCGTTAGGGTTGTTTTCTTTATCCTCTTCTCCACTCTGCTCAATGACCCGTGCCTCGGCCACTGTCAGGTCATTTTTCTGAAATAAGTTGTTGATACTTACAACAAATGTTTGCTAAGGAAAGTGACACACTTTTACATAGTGTAAATAATCAATGTGGAGTTTGGGGGACTAATGTTAGTTAATACTTCTGAGTTCATTTTAACATGGATATTCCACTAGATTGAGAACACACTTTTACTGAAAGGTTTCCTAATTAACACAAAGCATTTAATATTGTCAATTAATTTATCAGAGTCTTACCAGTCTATCGATGTGGGCATCTCTCTGTTGTAAAGATTCCTTCAATTCAGATACAGTCTTCTGAAGAGATGCAATTTCCTCATCCTTCTTCCCATCCACCTGGGGATCCTTGGAACCTGTAGACAATCAGAACATGGTTGCAACATGCAGACAAAAGCCAAACACTAATAACCAGTCATGACAATACTTAGCATGTCTGGTACCAGATGACGTTCTCTAGTTGTAACTGAAACATGACCTTCACTGTGAAGACCTTGGAAAATTTTCTGAATATAATTGATAGTTTATACTCATCCTGATTCATGCCTCTTACGCTTATCTCCTTCTCATTCCCAGAATTGTGCATCCACTTCAAATGGAAGGGAACTTCAAGGGATTTCAAGTGTTCCACTATCTTCGCATAGAGGGAGGAGATAAACATGAGTAAGAGTCAGGACATGAACAAATCATACACATTACTGGTGACTATAATGCAATGTAACCATTCAGTCCTCAGAAGTAAATGCATAATACATGTGTGGGACCCAATGGCATGTATTCTTGGGTGACACTTTTTTCAGGAATCCTTGAACAGGGAAGGGCAAAGATTGTTAGTCCCAGAATCCCAGCAGGGAAGGCATTACTTCCTGGAGATGCAATTGCGCAAAAAGCAAGGTAAGAACTGAGGGATTTAGGAACACAATTTGTCCCACAGTGGATGAAGGAACAGCTCACCTTTCTGTGCTTTGTAGAGAGCATTCTGGTCCTTCAATTGCTGAACTTGCTCTCGTAGCTCAGTCAATTCACTATTTGCTAAAGTATAACTGGCCTGAACCTCTTCCAGTTCTTGCCGAACCTGCTGTAGCTGCTGATCCTGAAATCAAAGGAGTTTGAAGATGTAATATGATACCTGTACCAGACACGCACCTTCTTCCTTGGTATGTACATTTTTTTCCAGTATCTCACACAATAAAAATACAGACTTGGGATGCCATGATTAACTGACATAGGCATGCTAGCCATGTACCAATAAACATTTACTATTCTGATCAGTGAGTGGTTTTACGTTACTTTTAGCAATACCCCAGCAACATCATGACAGGGGACACCAGAAATGGTTTTCATACACTGTACTCATCAAAACCAGGTGTTCAGCATGACATGCAGATGCCACTAGGCTATGCCACTACCCCGTGTAAAGAATTAACAACCCTGTGCTGTTACTATCAAAACGTAATTACTTCTATGTCAAGTACCATAGACACCAGAAGAGTATCATACAAACATTTAAGAACACAAGCCATGCTGATACAGTAACTAGTACATTTACAGCAGCTTCACACACCTGTTCAGTGATGAGCCCCTTGTACTGGTCGACAATCTTTTCATGTTCGTGTATACTAGCTGCCTTCTTTGTCCCCTCTGGTGTGCTGCTGTCATCCGATAAATTTCGTAAAACTTCATCTGTAATAGGATATATTAACCTCATTTACACAGGGCATTTGTGTGGGGCAGTCTTCTACTTCTGCCAAGAGTAACAGAAGCTGAAGTATAGTGAAATTCTACTGGTGAAGTTTGGTTTAGTAACCTAAGCCTAACATGCTTAAAGACATTTCTATGACAATAACAAATTACCAAAAATAGAATTGGGACTAAGAGTGAAGTTCAGTGAGTCAGCTTCAACAATATTCAACAGGTTGCTATGGGTACTACATGCATGTATTTTGCAAAGTATATGCCAACAGTTCAGCAATTCAAATGACTGAAAAAAGCCGCAGTTCCATTGAAAATGACAAACTTGGTCTCAGTCAATCAAAAGCCACCATTCATGTGTAAGAAAAATGAGCAAAACACAATGTAGTTGGGAGCTCTACCATGAACTAAAGCTTCATCAAAACATCACATCTGACCAGTAAAAGGCGACTATGCTTGTCGTAAGAGGCAACTAACGGGATCGGGTGGTCAGGCTCGCTGACTTGGTTGACACATGTCATCGGTTCCCAATTGTGCACATCGATGCTCATGTTGTTGGTCACTGGATTGTCTGGTCCAGACTCGATTATTCACAGACCGCCGCCATATAGCTGGAATATTGCTGAGTGCAGCGTAAAACTAAACTCACTCACTCACTCACATCTGACCAGCGACATGGCCACATCCTATAAGCTTACTTTCTAAGTACTTGAACAACCTTGTGAATTCATAATCAAACAGAACTTCATTGGGTTGCTTGTGGTTAAGGTGGGGCCTCTTGGCAGCCCTTGTATAACTTTCGTGTTTCAACACCTGGGAGAGGCGATCTGTGAAGGTCTCCAGTCCGATTCTTTTTTCAATAATCTGACGAAGTGAGGATCTGGAAAACACAAGAGTTGCTAATGTAGGAAGAGTCAAAGATTAATGTTTCATGTAAAGAACTATGGTTAGTGACTATGATAAGCCTGGCATTAGTTGAAACACAGTTTACTCAACGTTTAAAGAGTGCTTTAACTATATTCTATCTACATTACAACTGTGTATCAGTTGAGACAAAACAATCCAGAGATCATTTGAACAACTGCCGTTTCTCACCATCAGGGTATGAGAACTCAACCTGATCACTGAGCAGTGTGGTCAGCATAGCTTGTAGGGGTCATTAGTAACCAACAATCCCCTTCTGGATACCAGCTAAGGTTGTTGGGGACTTATTGTTATCTGGGACAGATTTCACTAAAGACCAATATATGTGCTACAAAGAACTACAAACCATATTTACACAATTTAACGTAACTCACTTGGTGAAAGAATCTGTTTGGTCATCATTGAAGAGTATACAAATGCCGAGAAGTATGGCACACAATCCCTGGACCAATGTCTCTAGCTCATCCCCATCAGAGCCGGACACCTGGGATATCAGCTGACAGGGTTAAGGACACATCACATAGACATAAGGAAACATGGATGATGTCATAGTTGCAGTATTCAGCTCATCACAGACCTGCCGATGCTTTGTGAGATGTGGACTAACAATAATAATACACTACTATACTAATATACTAATAATAAATAAACAAAAGAAATAAAGTCACAAATTAAGGGCTGGCGTTACTGCATGATATGCCATATTGCCACATGAAGATGTTGACATACTGATTTTGAATGGAAGCTTTCAGAGAACATCTCTACTTTTTTAGTGGTATCTACATGGTACATCACAAATGTTCTTCATCACCATCTGTAAACATGTATATAAGTTATCACCATGTGTCGTGAATATGGCTCAAGGATACATAAGGCACATTGGCAGAGTTGGACAGAAAGTGGGAGACTGAGATAGTACAGTTAGACATCCAGCCACACATCAACATGAGAAGCCCGATCCGTGTCTGCACCTTTCCACCCTGGGGAAACAAACAAAACACATTCCGTAACAATACATTCTGGGGCAACACACAGTTCTCATCAACCTCCTTATATATTATGAGACATTTGAAGTTACACATACAAGTTTATTGCATGATCACATATAAGTCATGAAACGAACTGAGTACCACTGAAAAGGTAGTAAGAACCACCTACTGTTTTAATTACTAGTGAAGCCGTCATGGCATTTCATGAACCATTATGTATTCATATAATGTAAAATGAAAGAGCTGGGTTCCCTTAACATGTTTTGAGTAGACCATGCCCATGATGATAGTATTGATACCTGTGAGAGCATGTT
The DNA here is from genome assembly GCF_037392515.1 of Haliotis asinina. NCBI lineage: Eukaryota > Metazoa > Mollusca > Gastropoda > Lepetellida > Haliotidae > Haliotis > Haliotis asinina. Next base: position 11,118,401 of record NC_090284.1, read on the forward strand.
ACAGCACTGTTGTAGCAGTGAGACTGGTGGGTTGCCCAGACTAGTGGCCAGCTGGACACGCAACAGCTGCTCCTTCTGGGTGGGATTCTCTAAGATGGCATGTAACAAGGCTGTGGCGGCGAACCAGTTGGACAGCGAGTCGCCACTGAACAAACCTCCACACAGTAACTGACCAGCTGTGATGGTGTTCACTTCAACACAAACATGACACTCAAACATCAGTACCAGGATGGTAATGTTCTAAATGATTTGGTTTATGTTTGGCACTATCCTCGGCATAAATCACACTTGTAAACAAGTAAACTCACAATTTTTGCACATTTTTAACCAAGACTTTGTTAGTCTTAAGTGTCATTCTTTATAAACGTGTGGTTAATTAACACCAAGTGATTGAAGGTTGCCAAAAAGTCATCTGCTTCACTCTTTCCAACCAACAAAACCACAGACAGAATAGATAACTCTCACCAGAGCACTGCAGAGACATCATATGAGGAAGGATTTTCAGTTAGTTGTATATAAAATGTGTAACAAGCTCATCAATTGCCTGATTTCTCAACAAAGACATGCCAAATCATTAGGTTGTCGTCAAATGCTCCCAGGTGTCGAGTGATTGTGTGACCATACATACATTTCCACAGGACCCCTTAGTTCATGCTAAATATGTTGTTTGTGAGTGCAAAGGGAGTGTTGTGGAAGCCTGTATGTATTAAATCGGGTGGTTCAACACCTACCTCGCTTCTGAGATGGAAGATGCTATCTAGATTTGTTTTGATTGAGTTATAAAATATCAAAACTACTTCCTAGTAGTTGTAGTACATGAAAGATAACCAAAAGGATTTTGCATGACACAACTTGTAACATAGCGATTTCTTTCACGGAAGCCATCAAGGTTGTTGTCAGAGTGACAGTAATACTGTAAATAGAATTACGTTGACACCCACCTCGCTTCCAAGACTGAAATTGTTATGTTATGAGTAACGTCATGCAAAATCCTACTGTCTGTCAATCAAATACATATTTTACTACTAGTAGAAAGTAGCTTAGATTTTGTAACATGGTGTAAACAATCTTAAATCGCATTTACTCTCAGACTGGCGGATGTTCACAACAGGTGTGCCACCATTTTTCAAAATCATGGTGTCACCGTCTAAACTCAGTTTGAGAATCAATCAGATTATGGCTTGTTTCCATACAGAAAAAATGATCAAAACTATTTCCTACTTGTAATTAAATATGTTTTTGCATCATGACCATAAAGAGTTTGCATGACACCGCCTTTAACAGAACGATTAATAACCATTATGACGACCAGCGATTTTGACAGAATATTGTCTATGGAAACAAGTTGTAACTTGGAAAATAAGCAAAGCAGGTGACAAAACTAAATAGCAGTAGATTGTGAAAACATAAAGCTTTCATCTTTCAAAACAAATGTCATGATTGCAGGTTTAGACAAACCTATATACAAGATAATCTACCCCTGGAAATATACATATATATTACAGCAACCCACATAGGTATATCTAATATTATGTCACTGAGGCCCATCTGTCTGATTTGTTGAAACATCGTTCGAAGCAGAGATTGTGCACTGTTGTCAAAAAGGTTGATTTAAGCAATTAACGGTTGAAATGAGTAGTTTTAACGATGGGGTTTCATTTATAACAATATCAATACGTGATTTATGTATGTGTAACCCTGTAGAGTATATGTGATCTATAACAACATATTGATCTGTAAATAACTGTCCCAAATAAGCCATTGATGTTGTAAGCAGCAAACCACACACAAGTTATGTTACATACAACCTCACAAGTCACCATAAAATGTATACATTTTGTTGCCTCCATGACAAGCATACTTCCCTATTGAGAATCCCAACATGAGTACAAATAGCCCTAAAATTATGTCTTCCAGTCATATGTCCAAAAACAAAACCACATGGTGAATGTGATTTTGGGGATAATTAATGCATTGTAATAATACCATATGTCAAAAGTGAGGCTTAAAGGAAATTACAATCTGAACGATGGCATACACCATGTATAATCCTGCACGTAGCACTATCAAGGTATGGAACTGTGACAGTCTCTTACCGTCTGCTGTGGTGGGAAGCAGAGTCTGCACAATCTGGGACTGTCCCACTTCGTTCTTGTACAAGAAGGACTGGAAGCAGTACAACACGGCACATCTCAACAGGAATGGCTGCTTCTCGTTAACCATCGACATCAGCAACACAACAATGGCAGGTCTGTAAAAAGTGAGATGAGAAAATGAGCGAGTAGCAAAATTCCAGCAATATCATGCTTGGGAGACAAGAAATGGGCTTCACACACTGTACCCATATGGGGAATCAAACTTGAATATTTGGCATGACGAGCAAATGTCTTAACTACTAGGAACCCCATGAACAGATGAGGTCTTGATGTTGTCCTAATGAGCTAGCAATGACTATTGTCTCAATGTATCTTCCTGTGGTGTTAGATCCTAAAACAGGTGTATACCAGATAAAGATGTCATCAAATTCTTATCAGGGTCTGTATGATGACACATTAATTCAACCAGTTCAGCTGTGGAAGGGACAAAATGAAACACAACTGGTCTGCAGCCATTGTATCACCTAAAATACTCTGAGATGCCTTTCCATTCTAAATACAGAGTTAGATGTAGCAGGTGATATACAGGTATGTAAAGATATGAACCAGATATATGCACAGGCCTACCTGGGTGGGTTTGACGGAGCAAGAACTGATGCAAAGTATTCCTGGTTGGCAGGGTTTCCTCGGATTACTTCTGACACAGTGTTGATTGTCTGCGGACAACATAAGCAGGACATGTTTAGCTATAAAGAAACCGACTTCAAAATTTTTTGTTCATCAAGTTATAACTTTAGAATTAATAGAAATTAGAGCACAAACTCTCTGGAAATGGGATGGGCTACTAATAGAAATTAGCCAATCAAATGGCATAGAATTATTTGCAAGATATTATCCTTATCCGCTTTGAGGAATCTAAGTGATTATAAATGTCTACAATAATGAGAGTGGAACTGCCCGACCAACCTCTGTCAAAACATCAGCTGGAACACCACTAGCCATCAGTATTGAACACAACTTCTTCAGAAGTCCTGCATCAAGTAAATATATACTGTATTAAGACAACTTAGGCAAACTGATTTCAGATGCAAATATTCAGTGGTAAAAGTACTAAAACACAACTTTTTGGCCATAATTTAACTAATTTTTTATTTAATTTTTTTTGGATATTAATTAATTTTTTAGGCTACTAATTTTATTTTTTTTAAAAAATTTTTTTGGTTATTAATTTTTTTAATAACTTTTTCCTGTAATTAATATAAGTAACGTAACACAAATGATTTATCAACAGATCCTTTGACAGCTGTCCAAACCTTATTCCAATCTGGTTGCTGCCTGGAGCTAATATGAGCAACCAATATGTTTATCAACAGATCCTTGTTACCATAATCTTTAAGACAATTTGCTGCAGACTGACATCTTGATTTTGTCTGTACAATGCCACATTTCTTCACGTCAGAAACAGTATCTCTATGGAGAACAGAACTCAGTTAACAACCCGAAAAAGAGGAACATCTAGTTTTTTGTATAAATTTTCACAAAAGCTACTATAAAATGCTTTTTCAAACAATAAGACCACTTACCACAAGAGTTCATGACCCTCTGACAGGAAGTCATCTGCTGCTGAGGGTTGTTGGGAGAAACCATTGTTCGTACCAACTACAAGAGACGGTCACATGATGGTCACATGTCATACTATTAGTTACAAGGTGTTTCGAAAGGGTGTACGGGACTGTAAGATTCATCTAAATTCTGTATATTCTGGGTTGCAGCTGAAGGAAACATGGAATTTACACAGGTTTTACAGTGCCATACACCCTTTCAAAACACCACATCACAAATTTATGATCCTTAAGATCTTATCTTTAAAGATTAACATTCAACTTTTGGCAGAATGTGACGCAAAAGGTTTTGCCATAATATTTCCTGAAAGGTCATAAAGGGTGATAACTTGGGATGGCCTAGTTCATGATAAAAATGATCGACTTAAGATTTTGTTAAATGGCAAGTGGAATACAGGAACAGTTTATTTTGGATATATTTATTGAAACAAACAAATAAGAAATTATGGGCACAATTTTATTACTCTGTTTATACTCATACCTGTACACCTCAACTCTAAAATTTGGAAGCAATCAGCTGTTTGGCAGCCACATTCCATCTAAAGTGAAGGTCATTCGTACAGTGTGTAGTGTGTCACAACAGGTTTGATGGGGTGTATGGTTTGCACACCCTGACAAATCTGCCTTCATGGTTTTGGATGCTTTAGCTATCAGAATTCAACAAATTTTTCTTAAGGGTAAAGAATGCACATAGCTGCCCTTCCTAATTGGATGCAGTGGATTTTGTCTGTGTGTATTTACAAGAATGTGTTTGACAATCAAATTATCCAACATACTTGCACAAGAATACACTTCAAAAATAATCTTAACCCAAAACATTAACCTGCTGTTTGTATCAATTATTCTTGTATTAAAAGAACAAATATAACAGCTTGAAAGCAGATGACAGCTTGAAGCAATGTCAAAATTGAAAGCAGAAGAAAGCACTGAAGGGTTAAAGAAAGATGACACATCGTGGCATTTCTCTTCGGAAAGAAAACACTGATGAACTAAAACTAGAACATTCAGAACTAAACATGTTGGACTGATCTGAGAGAAATCAAATGAAGATGTTGATGTGATGTTTCTGGAACTAATGGTTCTGATTTGGAGATGACACCTGACAGAAGGAATATGGTTCAGCAGGAACAGTCAGACACTTTGCAGAGCTGTAGGATGTGGACAAGAGAAGACAACAGATCTAACCCAGATAATTTACAAAATCTGTCTGGGTCAATCTGATCCAGAAAGATGATGATAACGCTCCTGAAACTGATGACAGCAAAACTTCTACCTCAAGTCAAATCAATCAGAATTCTTATTAATCTAGAGGATTGCCTATAACCAATCACATTGATCAAGCTTGATGTACACACAATGCCAAACCTCGCTGACAAAAATATTGTTTCTCTGCATTACAGGTTAGTACACTGAATCTAATCGTACAGCACTGAGATAAATAGCCCAATATATTGTAACTGACTATGTAATATACGAATCAAGGTTACGTCACATTTTGTGTGCCAAAGAATGGGTGATGATTGCAATTGGTTTGGGTAAACAAAGTTTTCATTCACGAGTGGAATACTGGCCTTTCAATTCGCTGAATCAGTGAATAAAATAATCAGTGTAAATACAAAATGAAATTGTGCGTTTAAAATATGATTTTTACTGCACTTCCCTTCTATCCATGTAACAAGCTGTCAAGTTAATGCTTAATGCAAGTATACAATAATATTGTTATACTGTGATATATAATAATGGTTAGTGCAGAGAGCTGCCGTCCTTTGACTGAGAAAGAGGAATATATAACACAAACACGAAAATGGCATTGTTGGGTATCTCAACATATGAAAAACATCAGTTAGCTGTATGAATGTAAAACGTGAGCACGTTCGAACGAAGCACTGGTCCACGATGGTGAATAAGGATGAGAGGTGAGTTTTAATGACTGAGGCGTTGAAGGACTAACCTGGGAATCATGGGAGATGTACATGACAGGGACCAGTGGGCTGTACAGGTTACTAGAAAACGCATGTTACCATGGTAACAACATAGTAACCTGCACAGCATCATCACCTTGCCAACCCACTGTTACCAAGCAGCCAATGATACATGTGTGCGGAGCCAGAATTTTAGTGGACTCGCAAATTAAATTCATAAACAAAATGCTGAAATAATCAGTAAAAATCAATAAATCAAAATAACTGAAGCACTGCTCAAGAAAACTGAACAGAAAATAAACCTACTGACAGTAACCATGGCAACTGCAGCTCCTTAAACTAAAAATGTCTCCCAGCAATACATAAAATGTAAACTATTCAACTTTCACTCTAAAATAATCTAATATACACAGAATACATGACACCATTGGGTAGAGACAAAAGATCATTTGAAAGTTGTTCCAAGCGAAAATAAAGACTGTAGAAAGAATAAAGAGGAATGTGAGAAATGATAATGACAATGATTATGACAATGATGATGGCACTGGGCCTAGACATCAGAGATAGAGATATATGCTCATGACAAACGATAGTCAGGAAAGTCAGGTCCATCAACAAACATAGCATCAGAAGCATATCATCATGCAAAGGAAGTGAGTGTAACACTGAACAGTATTTGGATACACCATGCATGTTACTCTGACGCTTGAAATGCAAGTAACACACAACTAAAAGTACTGAAAACTAAGGACTGCAAGTGAACGTCAGTAGATCCTGCCATGTCAAGGGGACACAACTCTGGATAGATACTTGCTGCAATACATCCATCCATCAATGGAAAGGGAATCAAAATTTACATATTAGCACTCAAAAAAAGAAGCTTTTCAATAAATTTCACTCTATTTGATTGATATTTTCAGTTACAAGTAATCTATGATAGCCTGTTTACAGACATACTAAGGGCATAGGGTTTCAACCAAGAGCCAAAGACATATTCAAAGTCACAATACATGTTCATGATTATATGGGGGCATTGCAAGTTGCAAAAGGCAGAGTTGATCATGAACATACCAGGCTAAAACTATCGATAAACATTTCCTACATAATCAAATTTCAATATACATATCAAAGGAGGAAATACACTACCAGGAACAAATCAAAGTGAGATGATTTATTTCTTCTTCTACCTTTCTATCAATTTTGCAACAATTATTTCACAAAGGAATGGATTTAATTAAACAACCAATATCTACAAAATAACCATGGTAACCGTTTTTTCTTACTTACATTACAGATTGACTAACGATCTTAGGCACAGCCAGAAAGTGCAGACAAATGTAACCTGAAAACTAATCTCAGTTTCCCTTACATGGACATAGAAAAGAGGAGCAAGGGCATTCTAATAAACTGTCAAAAAGATTGAGACAATGGTTAGTTATGCACTCCATGCACACACAAATAATTAAATAATTAATTTCCTGTAAATGAGATTAAAGAGATGCCAGTTGCACAGGATAGTCCAAAATGACATTCCAAAATAGCACAAAGTATTATTGGAAAAGCCTAGTACTACTAATGCATGCTTGTCCATGCTAACCTGTAGAAATCAAAGGTTTATTGGAACCATCATTAAGATTTAATATCACAGGCATCAATTAATGATTGTGTACAGTACTACATGTTCCATTCTGCATGAACCAGAGGCAAACAATAGTATTTAGGTACAAACTGGTAGAAGATTTATAATGTCTATAACAGGATCTAAATGAAATCAATAGGACACTGTAGCTCACCTACCAGTTTGCGCATTTCTATGTATCAGATCATGCTTAATAAGGTTAACAATTGTTGTTTATAAATATGTATATATGTAAGTGAGTGAGTGAGTGAGTGAGTGAGTGAGTGAGTGAGTGAGTGAGTTTAGCTTTACACCACACTCAGCAATATTCAAGCTATATGGCCACAGTCTGTAAATAATGAAGTCATCGAGCCTGATCACCCAATCCCGTTAGTCGCCTCTTACGACAAGCATAGTTGCCTTTTATGGCAAGCATGGGTTGCTGAAGGCCTATTCTACCCTGGACCTTCACGGGCCAAATGTGTATATAAGGATTTCTATTCAAATGGAAATGGTAAATTTTCCTAAGTAGATGAATATTTAAACTTTGTTACCAGTGGTCTTGGGATAATCATCAAATAATTCAAATTGTACACATCAGTTCGTACTGAGTTTAAACAAGATATTCATGAACCCACTGACACCCACAGATGTAATGAAACAAATACTAAAGACAATAAAATGTTTCTCATTCAACAAATAAGAAAGTAAACTTCCTGTGGCAATCAAATAAAAATATTATTGTAAATATCAAAATTAAAACCTGCTATAAGGCAATTTTATAAACTTTAAAACACCACCAACATTGATGTATCTGTATTCTTATACTCCAAATTTGTACACGCACGAAGAAACAAAACTGAAAAGTGAGACCATAGTTCCAATAAACCTTTACTTCATTCAAAACAAGAACCATCCACCACCAGTTGGCGACCCATCTCCACCAAAATTCTGAGCACACCGGGTTGTTAGTTGTGTTAGTGATCACAACATCAACTCACTTGCAGCATCAGATGGATGTTGGTAACCTTCTGAGCTGACCAGCCCCCCTGGGTGTTCTGCTGACCAGCATCCAACTCAAAATACGGCTCTAGCTTCTGAATAAAGCTACCCTCTTTGAAAAAATTCTGATTTGAAATGTTGTTCTTGAGTAAATTAAGTAGCAACAGAAGACAATCTTCCACGACAATACCTGAAAAACAAGACTAACATGTTAGAAATTAGTTCATAGTGTAGCTTCAAACACTGCAAAGACCTGACAAAACTCTTTACTCAGGTTAACATAAACAGAAAGAAAATGTTCAGGAAATATTCTATCAAAAACATCACAATTGTGTGATCTGATTGGTTCATGGGATCTTAATAACATACTACGCATCCTGCCTGTCCGGGAAATAAAATTCTGGGTGGGGATTTATATCCCTTATACCCATGCACACAGAAAACATGTTTCACGTAAGCTAGAGAATCAACAGTCAAGTTAAGCGATATCAACCTACTTGCACCATGTGCAACCTAAGATAGAAACCTAGCTGCACCAACCAAATCCCATCTGCACTGCTTTTATTGCAATGTATTAATAGAAATGTGTCACTGAATTATTTAGATGTTTTATTCAGATTACCCACTCACAAATTGACTTGAACCTGGTGCAAGTTAGTCTAACAACTAGGTTGCACTTTGCAATATTGGGTTGCACCGGTGCAAGGAACAAAACACTAAGTCAAGCCCTGAGAATAAATTACATCTACACGTGGTTTTATGTATCTCTAATAAGATTCCACTGGTGGTACTAAAATCATATGTATCTATCTCCTGTTATACAGCAACAACTTAAAACATAATGGGACATTTGCTAGCAGGCCACTAAAATCAGGGTGAATCTGAAATTAGCCACAAAACTTTCAGATCATGGAATGGTTACAACATCTGCTGCTAGTGAGGTTAAATTAATGGTATGCACATGCCCACCTCTTATCTCACTGATTCCACTTATGGAGCATTCTCAACTAACTGCAAAAAACTGTCTTCAAGTCAAGCATTACTTTTTCTATTAGGCTATTGTATTCCCTTCAAGAAAACATGTATTTGGGACAGGTTTTAGCCCTGACCCATACAAGTGAAAATATACAGATGTGTCGTTTTGTTTGCCTACCACCATCACTGTTTCCCTCATCTCGGATGATCTCGAGCAGACGTTCAAAAGCATTCTCAAATGCAACAATCTTTTGAATGTTGGCGTTCCCCTTCGTGAGTTGAATCAATAACAACAGTGCCTGTACAATCAGAAGGAAAGTGAGAATAACTCAGACAGCTCAATGGATACATTATTCAGGATCAGTTGTACTGTGGAATCTCAAGAGGACATATTCAGTAAACAGAGGTTGACTAAACTAAAAGTGATGAAGTACGTGGGAAACAGAAAGCATTGTAAATAATATATTGCCTGGAAATTCTACTTCAATATAACATCTCAGAAGTATTCGGTATAAACCTATTGTGGTTGTTGATTCTTTGATGAGAGTCCTCCTTGGGGGTACATATAAGCATTTAAATGTCCAGTCTAATCACTATGACAGTTGTAACTAAATTTGGAATAAAATATTTACCCCGAGAGAACCCAGAATGGAAGCGCCCTGCAAGAGCAGGTAACTCTAAGCACTAACCTCGTACCTCACTTCCATGCTGATCTATGTCAGATAGAATGTGGGAGGTTGTGTAGCCATAAACCAAGGACAACTCTCATCAAAGAGTGCTCAACTTGTTTGATTCTTCTTCATGAGAGATCCTGATAGTGGTACACATAAGCATAAGACAAACTCCTAAAGACTAGAGTTCTGGGAATTTCATTCCAGGGAAGGGTTGTGCACCTCGCCTCCAAACTGTCGCATGTGGCCATCCCTGAGTGTGAACAGGACCCAAGGATTTGAAATGGCTTTCATTCATTTTGACAGCCCACTCTGCATGCTCCTTCAACGGCATGGAAGGATACGAAGAAGCAAGAGACAAGGCCTCGGGTAAGGAGTAAGAGGTTCTAGTGAGGGTGTTGAATCCTCAAAGTACTGAGTCCTTCAGCCACTGGCCCTGCCTACCAGAAGCCAGGGAAGAAGAAGACCCACCTAGGGTAACTGACATGTTTGGTGGCTCAGACAGTGTCTTCTCCCCTATCAGACACTGTCTTCCAAGACTGGGTAGATTAAAGTGAGATTGGGTGCTCGAGAGGAGATGATTAAAATCAGCTCACTTACTAGAGATGGGAGTATGCCGGGGTTGGCCTTAGCAGCCTGCACAGGTGCAAAATCCTCCAAAAGAAGATGAAATTCTGAGGGGTTGGGCCCATGCATGGGGACAGTAACCTGAGATAGGACTTGCACAAACAGAAAGAGTGCAAGACTTCTCCTACCGTTTGTCCAGGTGCTCAGGTGTGCCAGGATCCAGAGCCATACCAGGGCCAAAGTTTTTTGTTTTGTAAATATTCTATTCAATTAAATTAAAACAGATATTTAAATGCTTATATGTACCCCAAAGATGATCTCTCATGCAAAACAATGTGATACAGTCAAACCCTGTTTAATCAGACGCTGTATATCCAAAAACCCCACCTTCTGGACGACTTTAATGTGAAACAAATTTCACCTTCAGTAATACAATTAATTACATGTACAGGAATTCAGTGTACGAGTTTGACCACGCACTTCCAGGCCAGCGCAAGGCATTTCTAAACCATTCCCATAGATTTCCACTGAAAAATTATCCTGTTATACGGACAGAAAGACGTGTGCGCATGTCCATGTCTAGCGGTCATGTCAGTACTGTTTACCGTTTTTTCATTGTTAATCTCTTGGCAGGCGTTTGATGTGAATTGATTAATAACCCATCAAAACACTAAGGATACGTGTCACTTCAGTTGTTAATTAGGATATGGAAGATGTGAGAACATATCATCAGTAATCAAAACATATGCCATGTTGGATTACAATTAACTACGTTGTAATTGTACTGTATATAGATCCATACATATGAAGACCCCTACAATCTATTGGAATGCAAGTTCAAAATAGCCAGCCACATGATCTAAGTCATATGATCCTGGAACTTACTTTCTGCAGACCCAATGTCAAAAATTTTCAGGACATTCAGAACTGAAGCTTTAAACACATGTAGTAGGCAAAATAGTAGCTCTGTTGTCATGGATTTAGGCTTTTATATATATATACACACATGCGGATAAATTTTCACTAAACATCATCTACATGATGATACTTGTTTGATCCAGTTAATTGGACACCTTGCTATCTGAAGATTTCCGAGTGTTACCAAAACATCGGGATAAACAGGGTTCGACTGTGTACTGTGTATCATTTATATCCATAAATAAATGTCATATAAATCAATCCTAATGTATCTATGAACATTCATATCAAGTGGACATTATCTGAGTGCATAGTTTGAATTAAACTTTGTTAACTTGGATATAGTGTACTGATAGTCATGATTCTCGGCCTCACAACACAGTTGCAAAAGTAATCACAGCTTTGACGATCATATCCCCCACAAAAGGCTGTAGTGTATACATATCCAATTTTAAGTCCTAAGATTCTGATACATTTCCACTGCATCAATGCCAACAATACATTGATCCACATGATCCATGTGCTTACATCGTTCCTGATGATTTCGCGACTGTCTGACAGTAGGTCCATGAGTTTGGAGACACCCATGGGACTGACCAAGATGCATTCCTGCAGGTGCTTGCTCTTGTTGGTCAGCAGGACGGTCAACAGCTTCACTGTCGGCCAGCGCACATGGAAGTCATATTCCTACATTGAAAGAAACAGATTCGATGGTTGACCATTGGTGTATGATGACAAACAATCGACTAAACAATCAACACACTTCTTTCGACAAGCTTGGGTTATTGAAGATGACTTCTAACCCGAATCTTCATGGGTTTTATATCACAGGAATGCCATCACAATGGGGGCTGGCCTCAAACAAGAGAATCAACGCTAGCTACTCCTGTATAAGGGCACACTAACAGTCTAAATAAACTAAGGTTACTTATCATTCATTACATTGGTAAACTGAGCCTCACTAACATTTGTAGAAGGTCGTGTCAGCTAACCTTTTAAATGGACCTATCAGAACACAGCCTACCAAATCGCAAAAGTTTGCACATACCATTTGAAACTCTATTTTGAAAACAAATGCTGTTTCCTGCACAATCGCTTCCAAGTGATACACGCATGCCATTATTCATAACAGTAAGTAAACAATCACTGAATATTGCGTTTTTGTCAATATTCCAGTATGTTATCTAGCAGAAAAGATAAGCTAATACTAGCAATGTTATCAGATATCCTTAAGAGTATATAGTGCAAGTCAAATATCTATGTTCAAAGTAGATTTTCGTTTGTTGAGAGACCGGGGAAGAGCAATCGAAAAATATTTTGAAAATCACACCAAACCCTAAATAGTTGTCATTGTCTGATTGGTTAACTCCGTCCAGCTGTCTTGCGTTTAGACAGTCATAGGTCGCTCAAAGGTTAGATGTCACGACCTTCCTAGGGTTTGTCAGACTCAGTACAGCAGTGTAACACCAAGCGGAAGTTTAATTAGACTCGGCACGCTAACATCACATTCTCTTTCAAAAAGCACTGGACAGAAAAGCGTATTCTGGGTAGGATCCCTTACTGGGTAACAAACACAGATTGTTCCAGTTCAAATAAAGTAGATCTGACAATTCAACACAGATGATTTTACATGGGGATCAATATTGATTTTGTGGCTACTGAATTTGTACAACCGTATCCACAAGTACTTGCATCCATCTGTCTCACTGACAGCTTGTACAGCCCACTGAGATATCATACTGCAGTGTAACACAAGCCACTCAGATTGTACTGTTCTGAACTGTCAAGTCATTGTCTTAAAGTTAAACCATATTTCCTAGCATGGTACCAACAAGTACCAGATTTTATGACAGGCAGATGCTCTATCTACACAACGAGGGAGGCCACTGGGCATTCATTCCTGAGTTCCAGCAACATTTGGCCAGGAACACCAGAAATGAGCCCCACACACTGCACCAATATGATGTGAATAGCGAACGCTTTAACCACTAGTATACGCCAGCCCATCATTTAAGATACGCCACTCAAGATACTGCTCAAATCAGATAAGCTAGATAAGCAATTCTCAAACATTCTTACCTCCAACAGAGAGAGCAGAAGAGTGACATTCTCAGAGTCTTTGATAAAGATTTCTGTGAACTGACCCCCTAGTTCACTTGGAACGGGTGATGGCATTTCATCATCTGTAAACATAAAACCAACACTATAATAAGAAAGGATCAATAGTCAATATTCCAAGAATGATGGTGCTGGCCGATAAATAAGCAGGAATGATTATTCAAGTGAGGAGCTGACCAACATCCTTCTCTTTAAGGGCATAATAAAACAGCCAAGAAATCACAAAAATCCTTATTACATGGTTCTTGGCCAGGCTTAATTAATTTCTTGTTTGACAGAGCACTCAGCAATACCCAAACTACATGTTTCTTTGCTTGTTGTTTAATACTGCATGCAGCAATATTCCATCTATAAGAAGGCAGGCTGTAAATATGTGTATACATGTCTGAACAAGACAGTCTAGTGACTGACAAGTGGAACATGAGGAAATACACCAATCCTATCAGCAAGACTGGAACATTTTTCCAACATGGTGAATCCTGCGACAACCATGGGGTTCCTGATAACCAAATACAACCTACACCTTCATACAGACTAGGCCAGACCAGCTTCAGATGTAAGTAACCCCTGACTGCTTGGACCTCACTCTGAATACTCATATTATTGAGTTAGTGAATGATTTAGTTTATTTTTTACCCTGCTCTCTGCTATATGGCATTGGTGTGTAAATAATCAAGTCTGTACCAGACAATCCAGGGATCAAAAGCATGAACACTGATCTGCACAATTGGGAACCAATGATGTGTCACTGTCAGTGAGCCTGATGATCCGATCCCATTAGTTGCCTCTTATGACAGGCAGCCTTTTGTGGCAAGCATGGGTCATCGTATCCAAACTGCATAGATTGATACTCATGGTCGCTGGATTGTCTGGTCCAGACTCAATTATGACAGACAGCTATCATATACGTGGAAAATTGACAAACAATGTTTCTGTTTCCGGATATTTTATGTAGTAGAGCATGAATTTACATTGTGGGTATTAATCACTGTTCATCCTACCTACCATCATCTGATGGTTCATTGGACATGACATTGCACAATGTGTCCAAGGCATAACCGGTGATTTCAGCATCATTTCTGAAACAAAAAATCATGTACTCACTTGAGAAAAACATTCATGCGTATGATTTCTATCTAGCTAACAAACCAATCTAAGTGTAACGAATAGGCCTACAAGCATGTGTAGTGAGTAACAAACCCTTCAGCATTATTCAGAAAACACCTGAATACCTGTAACCATGGTAACAAATTAGTTAATTAATGAGACATCTCACCTGTCCTGCTCCAAGACATTGATCAATACTCCCATAGACTGTGTGCCGACTTCAAGGCGGTATTTCTGAAGACAATAGAAAACATGTTTCATAACTGTGTGCTATTGTCATTCATTCTTTTATTCAAGCTACTTTGGAATGATGATCGTGAAACAAAAATATTTACAGACTAAAGGCCATTATAAACATTAACTATAGTTTGCATTTACGTTTTACACATTTACCAGTCACAGTAATTGGAGACCGTTTAAGCCTGCTTTTCACAATATTCCAGTAATACAACGGCAGGAAACATCAGAAATTGGGCTTCTAACATTGTACTCATGTGGGGAGTTGAATGGATGAGTAGTGATCTTCACCATGAGGAGCAAATTCTTTAACTATTGGGCTACCCCTCCTCCCCTACTTTGACACACAACTAGGACTGAAACAAAGAGTAAGTTCATGTGGGATTTATGTTGGTTTCAGCAATATTCAAGCAATATTCTAGCTGTGGTTTGAGGATACAAAGGTCACACATTAAAGAACAATTACCCCCATTCACATGGAATGATGTACAATTTCAAACTAAGAGCCACTGGGAAGTACATTATGAAAAAACTTGGAACCAGATTTTAGCTTCTACGCTGGTCTAAATATTTCCCTAAGTCAGCCCTCATAACAGTCTGAAGCTCAAAGCAAGAATACTTCTGTTCATTTGAACAAGCTCAGGTAAAAAAACTGTCAATATAACACTCAGTTCTCATCATGTTAAAATCCATGTTCAGGTTAGTAGTCTCAAAGGTTTTTCATCCACAGACTGCAGCCGTTGTGTACTGGGTACAGACTCTGCTACGTAATACTCAATATAACTTAACCTGGATCCAATATTACGTTTCACTATTCATAGTGTATGGCCTAAGTTTTGGGCCCTTTTCAGCAACATTCCAGCAGTATCACTGCATGGGACACCAGAAATGGGCTTCACACATTGTACCAATGTTGGAAATCGAATCCAGGTGTTTGGCGTGGCAATGAAACACTTCAAGCACAAGGCTACCACAAAAGCACAACGCTACCCCACAGTAATAATAGACACGCATGACAAGCTTAACAAATGACTGATATATGGTCACTTACCTTTGACAGAGATTTAAGGGCTCTGATTGCACCACGCCTATCCTCTAGCAGGGTGGAGGAGGTGGCTCGCTCTGTCAGTCTCTCAACCTGAGAAACACATACACAGCTACTATTACAAATGAAAGTATCTTAGGCATTGAGAGGTTCTTGCTAAGGAGTAGAATGGATACAATTTTTTATTATGCATGGAAGAATAAAACGTTTCTGGGCTTCTTCAGGACTCAAGTACCTGTTCCCATTTTGTTTCTGTATCTAAAATTGCAGGGATCACATGGGAGCAAATGGTCAATGGGGGAAATCTCTTCCTTAGCCTGAACAATGGGATTTTCAGAAGGCATTATTGGTTATTGCTATACTATTACATAAAGTAAGCATGCATGAGGAATGAGCATTAACCCCATGTTAAAATGGCCCACCTGTTGACATTTATACTAGCGCCACATGGAGGATCTAACTCATTTAGCTACTTTAAAGCTAAAGTCATGACTTAATCTAATTGGCAACACCATATGACAGGACCAACAGCACTTAGGGTGAGTTTCATAAGAATTAGCGTTGACTAAGAAAGCGGGCAGGACCTAGCAGTTTACCTTTCTGTGCATACACAATAGCCATTTCCTTTGTCAAACAAGAAAACTGATAATAGGTCACATGTCAAGCATTCAGTTTAGCGCGAGTGAATGAGTGTGAATTCAATCGCACTCAGCAATATTCCAGCTATATATGGCAGCAGTCCGTACATAATCAAGTCTGGACCAGACAATCCAGTAATCAACAGCATGAGCATTGATCTGCACAAGTGGGAACCGATGACATATGTCATCCAAGTCAGTAGGCCTGACCACCCGATCCTGTTAGACGCCTCTTACGACAAGCATAGTCACCTTTTATGGCAAGCATGGGTTGATGAAGGCCTATTCCTCCCCGGACCTTCATGGATCAGTTTTGTGAGAATCCGATAGATGGAAACTCTTGAGCATCAAATTGTTACCCCAGAAGGTAAATGACTGAGCTACATCAACAGAGTTACTTATTGCGTAGATTTATCTAATCATCACACTTATGCCTGAGGATGACAGAAATGAACAGAAAGGGTTTAACAAGCCATAGACAATTACACACTTTATAGTTAAACATGGTGGCTTGTGATTTTAATCTTCAGATAACTTACAAATTATGCCAATGCAATTTGGCATGCTCTTTCTGTTATGTAATCTGCATGATATTGAGAAGTGTGGAATAAGACAATATGGTGCAAACTGCAGAAGGCTGTAGATATCAGGTGTCAGATACTGACTTCACATTGTGCATGACTGATATGATTCTAAAACAATCTTGCAATTTTGTGACAGAAAGCGTTGTACTAAATACTGTAAGGATAATGTGGATTGTACAAAGGAGCTAGGAAGACATGAGTGTGGCTAGTAAAGCGCCTTATTTGAGTAAGCTTTCTTTTAAGTCATTACTGTCTGTTGTTTAAAGTCACACTCCAGGTATAATACAGCAGCATACTAGAGCAGACAATTCAGTGATCAACAGCACCAGCTGCGGTAAGAGTTCCTCTTGTTCCCTATTCCCAAATAATATTTATGAATTGATATAAACTAGAAATATTATTAACAAAACCTAACACAACAATTACTAGACGACAAAAATAACTAAAGGCCCCCAAATTAAGTACAATATATAGGGTTGAATCACTTAGTGTTACCTTTGTTAATCTGAGGAAGAAAGACTCTTGGGGAACTGAAGGAACTCTTTCCAGTTCCACAGCATCAACCTACGCAGTTAGAATATGATGGATGACATGTCAACTAAGTCTGTGAACCTGACATCCAATCTTGTGAGTCGCCTCTGACAACAAGAATATGTTGCTGAAGACCAATTCTAAACTGGATCTTTACAGGATAGAATGATTTCTGAATATACTATGTGACTTTCTGCCCATAGAACCAAGGACTGAAGAGGAGTGCAAGGGCTGTGAAGTGAGATCCACAGTAGGCAGTCAAAGCCAGTTACCCAAACAGCAACCTGCTGCCAATATACTGTACTTTCGACAGGAGCTATCTCTGATCACCACAATCTACACTGGATTCATGATGATGCTTACAATTACCGTCATATCTAAATAAATGGTTGGAGCCTGTTACAACTCTTGCTCAGCACTAATCTGCCTTAATCACACATTAACATAAGTTTGACTCCTGACTGCTATATTGAACATATCGGTGGGTTAACAATAAGGCCCTATATCTGGGTATTATACAATATGGAAGTTGATGGCGATGGTTTTCTTGATACAAATTATTGCAATATCTGACCTCCCATATCTTACTGAAAAAAACTCTCGACTTCCACTAAACGTTCAAATGTTTCACAATTTTAATCCTACGTGATTGTGGAGTGGGATTCGACATGTGCCGAACATTAAATGACTCAATTTGTATCGTATCCATTCTCATACAGAGCGAAAATGTTATCACGAAATTACAATGACATCAACTCTGGAACTTGACACATGTCACCACTGATCAACTTTCGAACGATTACAGCTGAAACGGTAAAAATGCAATATATGCATATAATTTACTGGGACAAACGGCTAGAACAGGGTGTCATTAAGACGCTAGAACCATAATGTTTTCCTGTTTACCGTTTCTGCACCGGTTGGTTGTTCTCCTCCTTGAGGAGTCCCAAGAAAATTTCGGAAGTAGTCCATCTTTTGCCGTCGTGGCTTCCGGGTTGAGCGCATGCGCACGCAACGTGGCACATTTTCTTGAAGACATTTAATTAACAACTAATCCTTATAAACACAATACTTGTTAGTTCAAAATGATTAATCGCCTGATTTTCGCCTGCAGCACTTTCTTCATAATTTAAATAAAATAATGTATATATTAATGTGATAAACAAAATATCTAAAAATGATGTTATGGGATTTGTTACAATAAAGCACTTGAATATTGGAGCAACGTTTTTAGAACATATCTTTGAAATAAAAAGTATACTTCCGGGAACAAAAAGCGTCTGCTGTCAAATGCTCAGGTGTGCCGGAGCGGGTTTCAGTAAGTTTTGGGTAAGTTTCAGTCTATGCTGTCTAAGTTTTGTTTTAGCTTGATTTGCTAATGCAAGAGCAGATACTTTGCATTGCTATTTTCATGCATGAAAATGCATATCTTTTGACCCAACACTTACCGCTTGATACCCGGTAAGATGTTTGCCAGTGAGTGGCAGATTTGAGCAGACTTGAATGAAAACGAGGAGATTTAGGGCGTGGCAGGTCTACCCATAGGATATTTTACTGTTCCTTGGTAACCCATCGGATTCATAGAAAAATTCAGTGTTTCTGTTCTAGATTTGTTTTATAGTTCGTATACCACTCCATTGTGCAAATCTTATGCAGCAACACACATTCTAATGTCAGCGCCTTATTAAGTTATTTTTCCTGTCGTCGGATTAGGTGTATGCTTTGCTGACGTCCTGTGTGATGTGTTTTCGGACGGCAGTGTTTATTTCTACTATAACGAGGCAAGTTGCCTCACATACATAATGTAAATATGCAGATTGTGACTTTTGTTGAATATAAACTTCTTCAAATAATCTAGTGACATGTGTATTATATAATCAAGAAAATGAAAAATTTTCTTAAGCGTCTGAAAACCAACAACACTGGAATATATTTGACAGTGCTTGATTTTCTCCATATCAAAGTTGTAGTTTGTATTTCAATGAATACTCTGTCAAATAGGCCTCAAATTGTGTACACAGAGGTAAAGTGAATGCTATTGCTAATTAGATATTTTCATAAAACATATTTACAAGCAGTGTATCCTCTTATTATGTTTTCAGACATGTACAAAATTTCATTGATATCTTTCTATTCACATAAATGACCTGAAAACATCTCACTAACATTTATAAAATGAAACCTTTTCCTAAACACAACATTTATCATTCAAGAGTAAACCATGCAGTCCATAAAAGTACAACGTCAGAAAACCTATGATCTGACAAGATCAAACTGGTTGTCTGAGGTGGTAATAGTAGAAATGATGGACACATACACTGCATGCTTTTTATTTTTATCATCAGGTGTGTTTTGTACGGCTGATCTTTGTTTGTGTGAAATTTTGTGAAATACTTGTAGTTCCAGATAATGACAGGATCAATAAAAATTAGCAATAAACACAACTATTAAATGAAGTGGAACTAGAGGTTATTAATTATGAAACTACAATAAGTATGACTGCAAATGTGTTGTTAAACATATTCACGTATCTTTGTAAGTGTGACTCAGAATGAGCACAATTCAAACTAAACAATCCTTTGGGGTTTCAGTATGAAAATTTAATAGTACATTTTGAGTGGTTGGATTTGACCCTTTAATTTCTTTGTTTTTGTTCTGTTTTCTGTTTCCCACGCACAGACATGTTTAACAGGCAAGAGTGAATGAAGAGATACAGTATCTTCATTCAAGCTAGTGTTCAGTGTGAAGTAGTAATTATATACAGTAGCTGCACGCATGTGCAGATGGCTGTTCGGATTTTGCAAGTCACCCTTGCTCCAGGGTCTTACAAATGTAAAGCAGTCATTTCTTTTATCTGATTCTCCCAATGGCTGGTTTGGTGATTCTTCAAACAGACTCTAACCTTGTTACCAACTGAAGCATGACGTCCAGCCAAACAGATTTGGAGATAAAGAGTACTGGTTACTGTGGTCTTAATTAACCAAGCTTAACATGACAATGCATTTTTGTTCATCAGTTGATAGCTGAAAGAATATTGATTCATGCTCAGTATATGAATGAAAGTATCGATTCCTCTATAGTGCACCATCATATTTCATGGCATTTCATGTTGAGACATGTTTTTGACAATATCCTTTTTCCGACATCTAAAGTATTCATGAAATATCATGAATTATTCATACAAACACTGGGATCAACAAAAAGGTCTTATCCAAGTTGCCGAAAGCTCATTTCATTTCTAGCTTTGTTTCAATATTAATCTGCTCACAAGTTCTTCAGAATCCAGGTTTTTGACTGAATAGTATATGATTCTCTGCCCTAAACTTGTAAATTTCATGTTTGTAACAGTTTCTTTGTTTCTGTAACAGAGCAGCAATTATCAAATTTCCATTATTAATTATAAATCCACAAAAAGTATATATTAGGTTGACACAATCGGAAAATATATATATTAATTTCAGCCTATTCAGTAACAGTTTATATACAAATGATAGCCTTTGGTACAAAGAACCATCTCTAACATTCAAACATATATAAAGTTTGTCTTACACAGTAATTGGTTGTTTCTTCATAAATCGTAGCCTTTGGTAACAGGAACCCATCTCTCATACACCCTATTCAATAGAAGCTAATATCTACATAGTATACTAAATATCCTTGATCTGTTTTTATAAGTAAAGTTGTAATTATGTATAAAAGAATAACATTTAGCTAATACTTCAATTTAGGCTCATTGCGATCAAGCCTCCTACAAACATGTTGACTGTAATATCATAATCTCCTTCCAAGCAGATTCAGAGTGGATTAAGTGCTCCACTGTAGTCATTTCATTACTGTAGGACACACCCCATTATGTAGGAATAGCCAACCACATTCTTTTTATTGTGGTAAATTAAGTCAATTGTGTTAAGACACTTATACTAATGTTAGCTCTTCACCTCAATCCCGAGGGTTGTACTGACTCTTTGTGGCTTCCCCCAGCTATATTAAGAACTGTATATTGTTCATGTTGAAATATGATTGTAATTAGACATTTGTTAATTTGGATCCCAATGTTTTCCACTTCAGAACCTAAATGTCTGTAGATAATGATGAGTATTGGTTATTTACATGATAGAATATTTAAAAGAAAGTTTTTTTCAGTGATAATGCCATCAGTGACTTCCTGAAAACATTCCATAGGTTTAAATAAATGTTTTCACTTAGTACCTTTGCAGACTTTAGAGAAGAATATTCAGTAAAACAAGTGGAATCATTTATAGCGACCTGCAAACCTTTCCATGGCTGCTAATATAGACATGAAATGATGCTTTATGTTGATTTATATTTATGGAAAGTTAGTTTTATCAAATTTAGTTAAGATGTCTGTTAATTAGTGACTTTCTCAACCTGCATTATAAGATATTGATTACAGCTGACTATCTAGGTCAGTTGATGCCAGTGGCACACATGACTCAGCAAGAACTTATGACACAGTTTCAGTTAAGATAGCATTCATGTTGCTATTTGACATATCTGTGTGAGCTCACTGAATGTCTTAGGCTCTCCAGTTTGGTGCTCAGGTAAGGCAAGACAGTATTTTTGTCATGTGTTAGTCTTGAGAGTACCAAGACAGAATAGATTGTTATACTCTTTAAAGAGGCTAGATGACAATTGTTGTCATTTGCAGGGTGAAAGATAAAGTCATCAGAAACATGTACCCCAATTGCTAATTCAAACATTTTTTATCTATGTTTTAATTGTGAAAACAGTTTCTGTTTTCTGAGCTTTGGCCATTATGCATATTCCACTGGAACTCATATGACCTTTCCGCTCATGACGTCATGTGCCAAATACAGTGGCAATTATACTACTTCTTACATTTATTGTTATGTATTTTGTCCAGTTATGCACACCGGCATCAGTAATGTGTGCTGTGAAAGTCCTTCTAAGATTATGACAAGGAATATACATTTTCAGGGAATAACTTATCTGCATTGCTTATGTACATGTATTATTTCCACTTGATCAGGCTGGGATCAAACATGGTAACTTGAAACGCTATGAATGAGAACTATGGTCCTATTTGTTTTTTTTTTCATAAAAATAATTTCAGGGGATTTTTTGTAGCAGATAATTTCTATTTTCCCCCATCTGCAGCATAAGCAGCATTTTTTAAAAATCCCACACACCCTGCAGTCACCAACTAAAGGAGCTGCAACCACATTTCAAAAACATATTTTGTAAGGGACTGGTCATTTATTTATAGCAATGGGTATACTGGTTGGATGGTATCACAATTAGTTGACAAATAGTATTGTTGTTAAAATGATATTGTCTATTTTAAAATTATTTAAACATCAACTATGACCAAGTGGTGCTTCCGTCTCACTTAATTCTTTTTCATCTTCACTGAAAAATTGACTTACAAGATGTATAATCGGATTGTATAACCAACTTTTTTGCTTGGTTAGCTGGCAATTAGGAGTCTGATTTTGTGCTCGCAGGTTCGAATCCCAGATGTGACTCAACCAAAAAAGTACTAGAATTTGTGCTTTACGAAAACAGTGTAATCTCAAATGTAACATATGGTCCACTGTTAAGTTGTGAAGTAAAAAAGAAAAAGCCATCATCAACAGGCACATATCACGCGTCATGTCATGTGATACCTCCTTTGCCCACTATTTTCATAGTGTCTTGCTTTCTCCACTGAAGATCAGAAATACAAACTATAAATGTTTATGACTGAATTAGCCTTCCATAGATTCTTGAACCTAAGATTGTCAAGATATGACAAG